>NW_022885597.1:0-28695 GCF_011952205.1 Bombus bifarius | reverse complement strand
AATACGTTATTACGTTATACCATATAACGTAATACGTTATAACGTTATACCTTATAACGTAATACGTTATGACGTAATACCATATATCGTAATACGTTATGACGTTATACCATATGACGTTGTGCCATATAACGTAATACGTTAGAACGTAATACCATAATACGTAATACGTTATAATGTTATACCATATAACATAATACGATATAACGTTATACCATATAACGTCATACGTTATAACGTTTCACCATATAACGTAATACGTCATGACGTAATACCATATATCGTAATACGGTATAACGTTATACTGTATGACGTTGTGCCATATAACGTAATACGTTAGAACGTAATACCATATAACGTAATACGTTATAATGTTATACCATATAACATAGTACGATATAACGTTATACCATATAACGTAATGCGTTATATCGCTATACCATATAAAGTAATACGTTATGACGTAATACCATATTACGTAATACGTTATAACGTTATACCATATGACGTTATAGCATATAACGTAATACGTTATTACGTTATACCATATAACGTAATACGTTATAACGTTATACCTTATAACGTAATACGTTATGACGATATACCTTATAACGTAATACGTTATGACGTAATACCATATGACGTTGTGCCATATAACGTATGCGTTAGAACGTAATACCATATAACGTAGCGTTATAACGTTATCCTTATATCGTAATAGGTTATAGCGTTACACCGCGCAGCACGTTATAACGTTATACCATATATCGTAATAGGTTATAGCGTTATACCATATAACGTAATACGTTATTACGTTATACCATATAACGTAATACGTTATAGCGTTATACCATATAACGTAATACGTTATTACGTGATACCATATAACGTAATACGTTATAGCGTTATACCATATGACGTTATAGCATATAGCGTAATACGTTATAGCGTTGTACCATATAACGTAATACGTTATGACGTAATACCATTTAACGTAATACGTTATAACGTTATACCATATAACGTAATTCGTTATAACGTTATACCATATACCGCAATACGTTATAACGTAATACCATACGACGTTATACCATATGACGTTATACCATATAACGCAATACGTTATAACGTTATACCATATAACATAATACCATATAACGAAATACGTTATAACGTTATACCATGTGACTTTATACCATATAACGTAATACGTTATAACGTTATACCATACAACGTAATACGTGATAACGTTATACCATATAACGTAATACGTTAAAACGTTATACCATATAACGTAATACGTTATAACGTTATACCATATAACGTAATACGTGATAACGTAATACCACATAACGTAATACGTTATGACGTTATACCATATAACGTAGTACGTTATAACGTAACACCATATAACGTAATACGTTAAAACGTTATACCATATAACGTAATGCGTTATAACGTTATACCATATAACGTAATACGTGATAACGTAATACCATAACGTAATACGTTATGACGTTATACCATATAACGTAATACGTTATAACGTAATACCATATGACATGATATAGCCGTCTTAATACGCTATAACGTCATACCATATGACGTTATACCATATAACGTAATACCATATAACGTAATACTTTATAACGTTATACCATATAACGTAATACCATATAACGTAATACTTTATAACGTTATACCATATAACGTTATACCATATAACGTAATACCATATAATGTAATACATTATAACGTAACACCACATAACATAATACGTTATAACGTTATACCATATAACGTAATACGTTATATCGTAATACCATATAACGTAATACGTTATATCGTTATACGATATACCGTAATACATTATAACGTAACACCATATGACATGATACCATAAATCTTAATACGCTATAACGACATACCATATAACGTTATACCATATAACATAATACCATATAACGGCTAATACGTTATAACGTTATACACATAACGTAATACATTATAACGCTTAATCGCGCCAATAACGCCCCAATACCGTTATGACGTACACCACATAACGCCAGCACGTTATAACGTAATACCATATAACGTAATTTCGTTATATCGTTATAACGTAACACCATATGACATGATACCATAAATCTTAATACGCTATAACGTCATACCATATGACGTTATACCATATAACGTAATACCATATAACGTAATACGTTATAACGTTATACCATATAACGTAATACGTTATAACGTAATAATATATAACGTAATACCATATAACGTAATACGTCATATCGTTATACCATATGACGTTATACCATATAACGTAATACGTTATAACGTTATACCATATAACGTAATACGTTATAACGTTATACCATATAACGTAATACGTTATAACGTTAAACCATATAACGTAATACGTTATAACGTAATACCATATAACGTAATACGTTATAACGTAGCCACGTCGCCCAGCGTTGCGCCACCATATAACGTTATACCATATAACGTAATACGTTATAACGTTATACCATATAACGTAATACGTTATAGCGTTGTACCATATAACGTAATACGTTATGACGTAATACCATTTAACGTAATACGTTATAACGTTGTACCATATAACGTAATACGTTATGACGTAATAAAATTTAACGTAATACGTTATAACGTTATACCATATGACGTAATACGTTATGACGTAATACCATATAACGTAATACGTTATAACGTTATACGATATAACGTTATACCATATAACGTAATACGTTATAGCGTTACACCATATGACGTTATAGCATATAACGTAATACGTTATTACGTTATACCATATAACGTAATGCGTTATATCGCTATACCATATAAAGTAATACGTTATGGCGCAATACCATATTACGTAATACGTTATAACGTTATAGCATATAACGTAATACGTTATTACGTTATACCACATAACGTAATACGTTATAACGTTATACCATATAACGTAATACGTTATGACGTACTACCACATAACGTAATACGTTATAACGTAATACCATATAACGTAATTCGTTATATCGTTATACCATATACCGTAATACGTTATAACGTAACACCATATGACATGATACCATAAAACGTAATACGCTATAACGTCATACCATATGACGTTATACCATATAACGTAATACCATATAACGTAATACTTTATAACGTTATACCATATAACGTAATAATACCACGCCCATAAGCATAATTCGTTATAACGTTATACCATATAACGTAATACGTTATAACGTAATGCCATATAACGTAATTCGTTATAACGTTATACCATATAACGTAATACGTTATAACGTAATACCATAAAACGTAATACGTTATAACGTTATACCATATAACGTAATACGTTAAAACGTAATACCATATAACGTAATACGTTATAACGTTATACCATATAACGTAATACGGTATAACGTTATACCATATAACGTAAAACGTCATTTCGTTATACCATAAAACATAGTACGGTATAACGTTACACCATATAACGTAATACGTTATAACGAAATGACATATAACGTAATACGTTATATAGTTATACCATATAACAGCATAATACCCATATAACATATGCGCAACGTTATACCATATAACGACCCGCCGCCCATAACAGCCAATACCATATAACGTAATACTTTATAACGTTATACCATATAACGTTATACCATATAACGTAATACCATATAACGTAATTCGTTATAACGTTATACCATATACCGCAATACGTTATGACGTAATACCATATAACGTAATACGTTATATCGTAATACCATATAACGTAATAAGTTATAACGTTATACCTTATAACGTAATACGTTATGACGTAATACCATATATCGTAATACGTTATAATGTTATACCATATAACATAATACGATATAACGTTATACCATATAACGTAATACGTTATAACGTTATACCATATATCGTAATACGTTATAGCGTTATAGGATATCACGTTATACCATATAACGTAATACGTTATAGCGTTATACCACATGACGTTATAGCATATAACGTAATACGTAATAGCGTTGTACCATATGACGTAATACGTTATGACGTAATACCATATAACGTAATACGTTTTAACGTTATACCATATGACGTTTTACCATATAACGTAATACCTTATAACGTTATACCATATAACGTAACACGTTATGACGTAATACCATATAACGTAATACGTTATAACGTTATACCATATAACCTAGTTCGTTTATAGCGTTATACCATATCACGTTATACCATAATACATGTACCTTATAACGTTATACCATATAACGTAACATGACGTAATACCATATAACGTAGCCACGTTATAACGTTATACCATGTGACTTTATACCATATAACGTAATACGTTGCAACGTTATACCGCCCGCCATGACGATATATCTTATAAAGTAGCCACGTTATAGCGTTATAGCATATGACGTTACCATATAAAGTAATACGTTATAACGTAATACCATATAACGTAACGTTATGACGTAATACCATATAACGTAATACGTTATAACGTTATACCATATGACGTTATACCATATAACGTAATACGTTACATATAACGTTATATCATACGCGTAATTTGTTGCGTAATACCATAATACGTAATACGTTATAATGTTATACCATATAACATAATACGATATAACGATATACCATATAACGTCATACGTTATAACGTTTCACCATATAACGTAATACGTTATGACGTAATACCATATATCGTAATACGGTATAACGTTATACTGTATGACGTTGTGCCATATAACGTAATACGTTAGAACGTAATACCATATAACGTAATACGTTATAATGTTATACCATATAACATAGTACGATATAACGTTATAGCATATAACGTAATGCGTTATATCGCTATACCATATAAAGTAATACGTTATGACGTAATACCATATTACGTAATACGTTATAACGTTATACCATATGACGTTATAGCATATAACGTAATACGTTATTACGTTATACCATATAACGTAATACGTTATAACGTTATACCTTAAAACGTAATACGTTATGACGTAATACCATATATCGTAATACGTTATAACGTTATGCCATATGACGTTGTGCCATATAACGTAATACGTTAGAACGTAATACCATATAACGTAATACGTTATAACGTTATACCATATATCGCAATAGGTTATAGCGTTATACCATATAACGTAATACGTTATTACGTTATACCATATAACGTAATACGTTATAGCGTTATACCATATAACGTAATACGTTATAACGTTATACCATATATCGTAATAGGTTATAGCGTTATACCATATAACGTAATACGTTATTACGTTATACCATATAACGTAATACGTTATAGCGTTATACCATATAACGTAATACGTTATTTCGTGATACCATATAACGTAATACGTTATAGCGTTATACCATATGACGTTATAGCATATAACGTAATACGTTATAGCGTTGTACCATATAACGTAATACCTTATAACGTTATACCATATATCGTAATACGTCATAGCGTTATAGGATATCACGTTATACCATATAACGTAATACGTTATAGCGTTGTACCATATAACGTAATACGTTATGACGTAATACCATTTAACGTAATACGTTATAACGTTGTACCATATAACGTAATACGTTATGACGTAATACCATTTAACGTAATACGTTATAACGTTATACCATATAACGTAATTCGTTATAACGTTATACCATATACCGCACTACGTTATAACGTAATACCATACGACGTTATACCATATGACGTTATACCATATAACGCAATACGTTATAACGTTATACCATATAACGTAATACCATACAACGTAATTCGTTATAACGTTATACCATTTACCGCAATACGTTATAACGTTATACCATATAACGTAACACGTTATGACGTAATACCATATAACGAAATACGTTATAACGTTATACCATGTGACTTTATACCATATAACGTAATACGTTATAACGTTATACCATATAACGTAGCACGTTATAACGTAATACCATATAACGTAATACGTCATATCGTTATACCATATGACGTTATACCATATAACGTAATACGTTATAACGTTAGACCATATAACGTAATACGTTATAACGTTATACCATATAACGTAATACGTTATAACGTAATAACATATAACGTAATACCATATAACGTAATACGTTATAGCGTTGTACCATATAACGTAATACGTTATGACGTAATACCATTTAACGTAATACGTTATAACGTTGTACCATATAACGTAATACGTTATGACGTAATAAAATTTAACGTAATACGTTATAACGTTATACCATATGACGTAATACGTTATGACGTAATACCATATAACGTAATACGTTATAACGATATACGATATAACGTTATACCATATAACGTAATACGTTATAGCGTTACACCATATGACGTTATAGCATATAACGTAATACGTTATTACGTTATACCACATAACGTAATACGTTATAACGTTATACCATATAACGTAATACGTTATGACGTACTACCACATAACGTAATACGTTATAACGTAATACCATATAACGTAATTCGTTATATCGTTATACCATATACCGTAATACGTTATAACGTAACACAATATGACATGATACCATAAAACGTAATACGCTATAACGTCATACCATATGACGTTATACCATATAACGTAATACCATATAACGTAATACTATATAACGTTATACCATATAACGTAATACCATATAACGTAATTCGTTAAAACGTTATACCATATACCGCAATACGTTATAACGTAATACCATAAGACGTTATACCATATGACGTTATACCATATAACGTAATACGTTATAACGTTATACCATTTACCGCAATACGTTATAACGTTATACCATATAACGTAATACCATATAACGTAATTCGTTATAACGTTATACCATATACCGCAATACGTTATAACGTAATACCATAAGACGTTATACCATATGACGTTATACCATATAACGTAATACGTTATAACGTTATACCACATAACGCAATACGTTATAACGTAGCACCATATAACATAATACGTTATAACGTTATACCATATAACGTAATACGTTATGACGTAATACCATTTAACGTAATACGTTATAACGTTATACCATATAACGTAATTCGTTATAACGTTATACAATATACCGCAATACGTTATAACGTAATACCATACGACGTTATACCATATGACGTTATACCATATAACGCAATACGTTATAACGTTATACCATATAACGTAATACCATACAACGTAATTCGTTATAACGTTATACCATTTACCGCAATACGTTATAACGTTATACCATATAACGTAATACCATATAACGTAATTCGTTATAACGTTATACCATATACCGCAAAACGTTATAACGTAATACCATAAGACGTTATACCATATGACGTTATACCATATAACGTAATACGTTATAACGTTGTACCACATAACGTAATACGTTATAACGTAATACCATATAACGTAATACGTTATGACGTACTACCACATAACGTAATACGTTATAACGTAGTACCATATAACGTAATTCGTTATATCGTTATACCATATAACGTAATACGTTATAACGTTATACCATATATCGTAATACGTTATAGCGTTATACCATATAACGTAATACGTTATTACGTTATACCATATAACGTAATACGTTATAGCGTTATACCATATAACGCAATACCATATAACGTAATTCGTTATAACGTTATACCATATACCGCAATACGTTATAACGTAATACCATAAGACGTTATACCATATGACGTTATACCATATAACGTAATACGTTATAACGTTATACCACATAACGTAATACGTTATAACGTTATACCATATAACGTAATACGTTATGACGTACTACCACATAACGTAATACGTTATAACGTAATACCATATAACGTAATTCGTTATATCGTTATACCATATACCGTAATACGTTATAACGTAACACCATATGACATGATACCATAAAACTTAATACGCTATAACGTCATACCATAGGACGTTCTACCATATAACGTAATACCATATAACGTAATACTTTATAACGTTATACCATATAACGTAATACCATATAACGTAATACTTTATAACGTTATACCATATAACGTTATACCATATAACGTAATACCATATAATGTAGTACATTATAACGTAACACCATATAACATAATACGTTATAACGTTATACCATATAACGTAATACGTTATATCGTAATACCATATAACGTAATACGTTATAACGTTATACCTTATAACGTAATACGTTATGACGTAGTACCATATATCGTAATACGTTATAACGTTATACCATATGACGTTGTGCTATATAACGTAATACGTTAGAACGTAATACCATATAACGTAATACGTTATAATGTTATACCATATAACATAATACGATATAACGTTATACCATATAACGTAATACGTTATGACGTAATACCATATATCGTAATACGTTATAGCGTTATAGGATATCACGTTATACCATATAACGTAATACGTTATAGCGTTATACCATATGACGGTATAGCATATAACGTAATACGTTATAGCGTTGTACCATATGACGTAATACATTATGACGTAATACCATATAACGTAATACGTTTTAACGTTATACCATATGACGTTTTACCATATAACGTAATACCATATAACGTTATACCATATAACGTAACACGTTATGACGTAATACCATATAACGTAATACGTTATAACGTTATACCATGTGACTTTATACCATATAACGTAATACGTTATAACGTTATACCATATGACGATATATCTTATAAAGTAATACGTTATAGCGTTATAGCATATGACGTTACACCATATAACGTAATACGTTATAACGTAATACCATATAACGTAATACGTTATGACGTAATACCATATAACGTGATACGTTATAACGTTATACCATATGACGTTATACCATATAACGTAATACGTTATAACGTTATATCATATAACGTAATTCGTTATAACGTTATTCCATATACCGTAATACGTTATAACGTTATACCATATAACGTAATACGTTATTACGTTATACCATATAACGTAATACGTTATAACGATATACCTTATAACGTAATACGTTATTACGTTATACCATATAACGTAATACGTTATAGCGTTGTACCATATAACGTAATACGTTATAACGTTATACCATATAACGTAATACGTTATAGCGTTATACCATATAACGTAATACGTTATAACGTTATACCATATATCGTAATACGTTATAGCGTTATACCATATAACGTAATACGTTATTACGTTATACCATATAACGTAATACGCTATAGCGTTATACCATATAACGTAATACCATATAACGTAATTCGTTATAACGTTATACCATATACCGCAATACGTTATAACGTAATACCATATAACGTAATACGGTATAACGTTATACCATATGACGTTGTGCCATATAACGTAATACGTTAGAACGTAATACCATAATACGTAATACGTTATAATGTTATACCATATAACATAATACGATATAACGTTATACCATATAACGTCATACGTTATAACGTTTCGCCATATAACGTAATACGTTATGACGTAATACCATATATCGTAATACGGTATAACGTTATACCATATGACGTTGTGCCATATAACGTAATACATTAGAACGTAATACCATATAACGTAATACGTTATAATGTTATACCATATAACATAGTACGATATAACGTTATACCATATATCGTAATATGTTATAGCGTTATACCATATAACGTAATACGTTATTACGTTATACCATATAACGTAATACGTTATAGCGTTATACCATATAACGTAATACGTTATAACGTTATACCATATATCGTAATACGTTATAGCGTTATACCATATAACGTAATACGTTATTACGTTATACCATATAACGTAATACGTTATAGCGTTATACCATATAACGTAATACCATATAACGTAATTCGTTATAACGTTATACCATATACCGCAATACGTTATAACGTAATACCATAAGACGTTATACCATATGACGTTATACCATATAACGTAATACGTTATAACGTTATACCACATAACGCAATACGTTATAACGTAGCACCATATAACATAATACGTTATAACGTTATACCATATAACGTAATACGTTATATCGTAATACCATATAACGTAATACGTTATAACGTTATAACGTAATACGTTATGACGTAATACCATATAGCGTAATACGTTATAACGTTATACCATATGACGTTGTGCCATATAACGTAATACGTTAGAACGTAATACCATATAACGTAATACGTTATAATGTTATACCATATAACATAATACGATATAACGTTATACCATATAACGTAATACGTTATAACGTTATACCAATAATCGTAATACGTTATAGCGTTATAGGATATCACGTTATACCATATAACGTAATACGTTATAGCGTTATACCATATGACGTTATAGCATATAACGTAATACGTAATAGCGTTGTACCATATGACGTAATACGTTATGACGTAATACCATATAACGTAATACGTTTTAACGTTATACCATATGACGTTTTACCATATAACGTAATACGTTATAACGTTATAAAATATAACGTAATACATTATAACGTTATATCACATAACGTAATACGTTATAGCGTAATACCATATAACCTAGTACGTTATAGCGTTATACCATATCACGTTATACCATAATACGTAATACCTTATAACGTTATACCATATAACGTAACACGTTATGACGTAATACCATATAACGTAATACGTTATAACGTTATACCATGTGACTTTATACCATATAACGTAATACGTTATAACGTTATACCATATGACGATATATCTTATAAAGTAATACGTTATAGCGTTATAGCATATGACGTTACACCATATAAAGTAATACGTTATAACGTAATACCATGTAACGTAATACGTTATGACGTAATACCATATAACGTAATACGTTATAACGTTATACCATATGACGTTATACCATATAACGTAATACGTTATAACGTTATATCATATAACGTAATTCGTTATAACGTTATTCCATATACCGTAATGCGTTATAACGTTATACCATATAACGTAATACGTTATAACGTTATACCATATGACGTTGTGCCATATAACGTAATACGTTAGAACGTAATACCATAATACGTAATACGTTATAATGTTATACCATATAACATAATACGATATAACGTTATACCATATAACGTCATACGTTATAACGTTTCACCATATAACGTAATACGTCATGACGTAATACCATATATCGTAATACGGTATAACGTTATACTGTATGACGTTGTGCCATATAACGTAATACGTTAGAACGTAATACCATATAACGTAATACGTTATAATGTTATACCATATAACATAGTACGATATAACGTTATACCATATAACGTAATGCGTTATATCGCTATACCATATAAAGTAATACGTTATGACGTAATACCATATTACGTAATACGTTATAACGTTATACCATATGACGTTATAGCATATAACGTAATACGTTATTACGTTATACCATATAACGTAATACGTTATAACGTTATACCTTATAACGTAATACGTTATGACGTAATACCATATATCGTAATACGTTATAACGTTATACCATATGACGTTGTGCCATATAACGTAATACGTTAGAACGTAATACCATATAACGTAATACGTTATTACGTTATACCATATATCGTAATAGGTTATAGCGTTACACCATATAACATAATACGTTATAACGTTATACCATATATCGTAATAGGTTATAGCGTTATACCATATAACGTAATACGTTATTACGTTATACCATATAACGTAATACGTTATAGCGTTATACCATATAACGTAATACGTTATTACGTGATACCATATAACGTAATACGTTATAGCGTTATACCATATGACGTTATAGCATATAGCGTAATACGTTATAGCGTTGTACCATATAACGTAATACGTTATGACGTAATACCATTTAACGTAATACGTTATAACGTTATAACATATAACGTAATTCGTTATAACGTTATACCATATACCGCAATACGTTATAACGTAATACCATACGACGTTATACCATATGACGTTATACCATATAACGCAATACGTTATAACGTTATACCATATAACATAATACCATATAACGAAATACGTTATAACGTTATACCATGTGACTTTATACCATATAACGTAATACGTTATAACGTTATACCATACAACGTAGCACGTTATAACGTAATACCATATAACGTAATTCGTTATAACGTTATACCATATAACGTAATATCATATAACGTAATTCGTTATAACGTTATACCATATACCGCAATACGTTATAACGTAATACCATAAGACGTTATACCATATAACGTAATACGTTATAACGTTATACCACATAACGTAATACGTTATAACGTAGTACCATATAACGTAATACGTTATGACGTACTACCACATAACGTAATACGTTATAACGTAATACCATATAACGTAATTCGTTATATCGTTATACGATATACCGTAATACATTATAACGTAACACCATATGACATGATACCATAAATCTTAATACGCTATAACGTCATACCATATGACGTTATACCATATAACGTAATACCATATAACGTAATACTTTATAACGTTATACCATGTAACGTAATACCATATAACGTAATACTTTATAACGTTATACCATATAACGTTATACCATATAACGTAATACCATATAATGTAATACATTATAACGTAACACCACATAACATAATACGTTATAACGTTATACCATATAACGTAATACGTTATATCGTAATACCATATAACGTAATACGTTATATCGTTATACGATATACCGTAATACATTATAACGTAACACCATATGACATGATACCATAAATCTTAATACGCTATAACGCCATACCATATGACGTTATACCATATAACGTAATACCATATAACGTAATACGTTATAACGTTATACCACATAACGTAATACATTATAACGTAATACCATATAACGTAATACGTTATGACGTACTACCACATAACGTAATACGTTATAACGTAATACCATATAACGTAATTCGTTATATCGTTATACGATATACCGTAATACATTATAACGTAACACCATATGACATGATACCATAAATCTTAATACGCTATAACGTCATACCATATGACGTTATACCATATAACGTAATACCATATAACGTAATACGTTATAACGTTATACCATATAACGTAATACGTTATAACGTAATAACATATAACGTAATACCATATAACGTAATACGTCATATCGTTATACCATATGACGTTATACCATATAACGTAATACGTTGTAACGTTATACCATATAACGTAATACGTTATAACGTTATACCATATAACGTAATACGTTATAACGTTAGACCATATAACGTAATACGTTATAACGTTATACCATATAACGTAATACGTTATAACGTAATACCATATTACTTAATACCATATAACGTAATACGTCATATCGTTATACCATATGACGTTATACCATATAACGTAATACGTTATAACGTTATACCATATAACGTAATACGTTATAACGTTATACCATATAACGTAATACGTTATAGCGTTGTACCATATAACGTAATACGTTATGACGTAATACCATTTAACGTAATACGTTATAACGTTGTACCATATAACGTAATACGTTATGACGTAATAAAATTTAGCGTAATACGTTATAACGTTATACCATATGACGTAATACGTTATGACGTAATACCATATAACGTAATACGTTATAACGTTATACGATAAAACGTTATACCATATAACGTAATACGTTATAGCGTTACACCATAGGACGTTATAGCATATAACGTAATACGTTATTACGTTATACCATATAACGTAATGCGTTATATCGCTATACCATATAAAGTAATACGTTATGGCGTAATACCATATTACGTAATACGTTATAACGTTATAGCATATAACGTAATACGTTATTACGTTATACCACATAACGTAATACGTTATAACGTTATACCATATAACGTAATACGTTATGACGTACTACCACATAACGTAATACGTTATAACGTAATACCATATAACGTAATTCGTTATATCGTTATACCATATACCGTAATACGTTATAACGTAACACCATATGACATGATACAATAAAACGTAATACGCTATAACGTCATACCATATGACGTTATACCATATAACGTAATACCATATAACGTAATACTTTATAACGTTATACCATATAACGTAATACCATATAACGTAATTCGTTATAACGTTATACCATATACCGCAATACGTTATAACGTAATACCATAAGACGTTATACAATATGACGTTATACCATATAACGTAATACGTTATAACGTTATACCACATAACGTAATACGTTATAACGTAATACCATATAACGTAATACGTTATGACGTACTACCACATAACGTAATACCATATAACGTAATTCGTTATATCGTTATACCATATACCGTAATACGTTATAACGAAACACCATATGACATGATACCATAAAACGTAATACGCTATAACGTCATACCATATGACGTTATACCATATAACGTAATACCATATAACGTAATACTTTATAACGTTATACCATATAACGTAATACCATATAACGTAATACTTTATAACGTTATACCATATAACGTTATACCATATAACGTAATACCATATAACGTAATTCGTTATAACGTTATACCATATACCGCAATACGTTATGACGTAATACCATATAACGTAATACGTTATATCGTAATACCATATAACGTAATAAGTTATAACGTTATACCTTATAACGTAATACGTTATGACGTAATACCATATATCGTAATACGTTATAACGTTATACAATATGACGTTGTGCCATATAACGTAATACGTTAGAACGTAATACCATATAACGTAATACGTTATAATGTTATACCATATAACATAATACGATATAACGTTATACCATATAACGTAATACGTTATAACGTTATACCATACATCGTAATACGTTATAGCGTTATAGGATATCACGTTATACCATATAACGTAATACGTTATAGCGTTATACCATATGACGTTATAGCATATAACGTAATACGTAATAGCGTTGTACCATATGACGTAATACGTTATGACGTAATACCATATAACGTAATACGTTTTAACGTTATACCATATGACGTTTTACCATATAACGTAATACGTTATAACGGTATAAAATATAACGTAATACGTTATAACGTTATACCACATAACGTAATACGTTATAGCGTAATACCATATAACCTAGTTCGTTATAGCGTTATACCATATCACGTTATACCATAATACGTAATACCTTATAACGTTATACCATATAACGTAACACGTTATGACGTAATACCATATAACGTAATACGTTATAACGTTATACCATGTGACTTTATACCATATAACGTAATACGTTATAACGTTATACCATATGACGATATATCTTATAAAGTAATACGTTATAGCGTTATAGCATATGACGTTACACCATATAAATTAATACGTTATAACGTAATACCATATAACGTAATACGTTATGACGTAATACCATATAACGTAATACGTTATAACGTTATACCATATGACGTTATACCATATAACGTAATACGTTATAACGTTATATCATATAACGTAATTTGTTATAACGTTATTCCATATACCGTAATGCGTTATAACGTTATACCATATAACGCAATACGTTATTACGTTATACCATATAACGTAATACGTTATAACGATATACCTTATAACGTAATACGTTATGACGTAATACCATATATCGTAATACGTTATAACGTTATACCATATGACGTTGTGCCATATAACGTAATACGTTAGAACGTAATACCATAATACGTAATACGTTATAATGTTATACCATATAACATAATACGATATAACGATATACCATATAACGTCATACGTTATAACGTTTCACCATATAACGTAATACGTTATGACGTAATACCATATATCGTAATACGGTATAACGTTATACTGTATGACGTTGTGCCATATAACGTAATACGTTAGAACGTAATACCATATAACGTAATACGTTATAATGTTATACCATATAACATAGTACGATATAACGTTATACCATATAACGTAATGCGTTATATCGCTATACCATATAAAGTAATACGTTATGACGTAATACCATATTACGTAATACGTTATAACGTTATACCATATATCGTAATAGGTTATAGCGTTATACCATATAACGTAATACGTTATTACGTTGTACCATATAACGTAATACGTTATGACGTAATAAAATTTAACGTAATACGTTATAACGTTATACCATATGACGTAATACGTTATGACGTAATACCATATAACGTAATACGTTATAACGATATACGATATAACGTTATACCATATAACGTAATACGTTATAGCGTTACACCATATGACGTTATAGCATATAACGTAATACGTTATTACGTTATACCACATAACGTAATACGTTATAACGTTATACCATATAACGTAATACGTTATGACGTACTACCACATAACGTAATACGTTATAACGTAATACCATATAACGTAATTCGTTATATCGTTATACCATATACCGTAATACGTTATAACGTAACACAATATGACATGATACCATAAAACGTAATACGCTATAACGTCATACCATATGACGTTATACCATATAACGTAATACCATATAACGTAATACTATATAACGTTATACCATATAACGTAATACCATATAACGTAATTCGTTATAACGTTATACCATATACCGCAATACGTTATAACGTAATACCATAAGACGTTATACCATATGACGTTAAACCATATAACGTAATACGTTATAACGTTATACCACATAACGTAATACGTTATAACGTAATACCATATAACGTAATACGTTATGACGTACTACCACATAACGTAATACGTTATAACGTAATACCATATAACGTAATTCGTTATATCGTTATACCATATACCGTAATACGTTATAACGTAACACCATATGACATGATACCATAAAACGTAATACGCTATAACGTCATACCATATGACGTTATACCATATAACGTAATACTTTATAACGTTATACCATATAACGTTATACCATATAACGTAATACGTTATAACGTAATACCATATAATGTAATACGTTATTGCGTTATACCATATAACGTAATACGTTATAACGTTATACCTTATAACGTAATACGTTATGACGTAATACCATATATCGTAATACGTTATAACGTTATACCATATGACGTTGTGCCATATAACGTAATACGTTAGAACGTAATACCATAATACGTAATACGTTATAATGTTATACCATATAACATAATACGATATAACGTTATACCATATAACGTCATACGTTATAACGTTACACGATATAACGTAATACGTTATGACGTAATACCATATATCGTAATACGGTATAACGTTGTACCATACGACGTTGTGCCATATAACGTAATACGTTAGAACGTAATACCATATAACGTAATACGTTATATTAACGTTACCATATACGTAATACGACGTAATACCATATTAACGTAATACGTTATAACGTTATACCATATGACGTAATACGTAATATATAACGTTACATATAACGTAATACGTACCCATATAACGTAATACGTTATAACGTTACGATATAACGTTATACCATATAACGTAATACGTTATAACGTTATACCATATGTTACACCATATATGACGTTATACCATATAACGTAATACGTTATAACGTAATATATAACGTAATACGTTATGACGTAATACCATATAACGTAATTCGTTATAACGTTATACCATATACCGTAATACGTTATAACGTAACATATAACAATATGTAATACGTATACGTATACGTTATACCGTACGTTATAACGTAATAATACGTTACGTTATAACGTAATACCATACCATATAACGTAATACGTTATAACGTTATACCACATAACGTAATACCATATAACGTAATTCGTTATATCGTTATACCATATACCGTAATACGTTATAACGAAACACCATATGACATGATACCATAAAAAGGAATACGCTATAACGTCATACCATATGACGTTATACCATATAACGTAATACCATATAACGTAATACTTTATAACGTTATACCATATAACGTAATACCATATAACGTAATACTTTATAACGTTATACCATATAACGTTATACCATATAACGTAATACCATATAACGTAATTCGTTATAACGTTATACCATATACCGCAATACGTTATGACGTAATACCATATAACGTAATACGTTATATCGTAATACCATATAACGTAATAAGTTATAACGTTATACCTTATAACGTAATACGTTATGACGTAATACCATATATCGTAATACGTTATAACGTTATACAATATGACGTTGTGCCATATAACGTAATACGTTAGAACGTAATACCATATAACGTAATACGTTATAATGTTATACCATATAACATAATACGATATAACGTTATACCATATAACGTAATACGTTATAACGTTATACCATATATCGTAATACGTTATAGCGTTATAGGATATCACGTTATACCATATAACGTAATACGTTATAGCGTTATACCATATGACGTTATAGCATATAACGTAATACGTAATAGCGTTGTACCATATGACGTAATACGTTACGACGTAATACCATATAACGTAATACGTTTTAACGTTATACCATATGACGTTTTACCATATAACGTAATACGTTATAACGGTATAAAATATAACGTAATACGTTATAACGTTATACCACATAACGTAATACGTTATAGCGTAATACCATATAACCTAGTTCGTTATAGCGTTATACCATATCACGTTATACCATAATACGTAATACCTTATAACGTTATACCATATAACGTAACACGTTATGACGTAATACCATATAACGTAATACGTTATAACGTTATACCATGTGACTTTATACCATATAACGTAATACGTTATAACGTTATACCATATGACGATATATCTTATAAAGTAATACGTTATAGCGTTATAGCATATGACGTTACACCATATAAAGTAATACGTTATAACGTAATACCATATAACGTAATACGTTATGACGTAATACCATATAACGTAATACGTTATAACGTTATACCATATGACGTTATACCATATAACGTAATACGTTATAACGTTATATCATATAACGTAATTTGTTATAACGTTATTCCATATACCGTAATGCGTTATAACGTTATACCATATAACGCAATACGTTATTACGTTATACCATATAACGTAATACGTTATAACGATATACCTTATAACGTAATACGTTATGACGTAATACCATATATCGTAATACGTTATAACGTTATACCATATGACGTTGTGCCATATAACGTAATACGTTAGAACGTAATACCATAATACGTAATACGTTATAATGTTATACCATATAACATAATACGATATAACGATATACCATATAACGTCATACGTTATAACGTTTCACCATATAACGTAATACGTTATGACGTAATACCATATATCGTAATACGGTATAACGTTATACTGTATGACGTTGTGCCATATAACGTAATACGTTAGAACGTAATACCATATAACGTAATACGTTATAATGTTATACCATATAACATAGTACGATATAACGTTATACCATATAACGTAATGCGTTATATCGCTATACCATATAAAGTAATACGTTATGACGTAATACCATATTACGTAATACGTTATAACGTTATACCATATGACGTTATAGCATATAACGTAATACGTTATTACGTTATACCATATAACGTAATACGTTATAACGTTATACCTTATAACGTAATACGTTATGACGATATACCTTATAACGTAATACGTTATGACGTAATACCATATATCGTAATACGTTATAACGTTATACCATATGACGTTGTGCCATATAACGTAATACGTTAGAACGTAATACCATAATACGTAATACGTTATAATGTTATACCATATAACATAATACGATATAACGATATACCATATAACGTCATACGTTATAACGTTTCACCATATAACGTAATACGTTATGAAGTAATACCATATATCGTAATACGGTATAACGTTATACTGTATGACGTTGTGCCATATAACGTAATACGTTAGAACGTAATACCATATAACGTAATACGTTATAATGTTATACCATATAACATAGTACGATATAACGTTATACCATATAACGTAATGCGTTATATCGCTATACCATATAAAGTAATACGTTATGACGTAATACCATATTACGTAATACGTTATAACGTTATACCATATGACGTTATAGCATATAACGTAATACGTTATTACGTTATACCATATAACGTAATACGTTATAACGTTATACCTTATAACGTAATACGTTATGACGTAATACCATATATCGTAATACGTTATAACGTTATGCCATATGACGTTGTGCCATATAACGTAATACGTTAGAACGGAGTACCATATAACGTAATACGTTATAACGTTATACCATATATCGCAATAGGTTATAGCGTTATACCATATAACGTAATACGTTATTACGTTATACCATATAACGTAATACGTTATAGCGTTATACCATATAACGTAATACGTTATAACGTTATACCATATATCGTAATAGGTTATAGCGTTATACCATATAACGTAATACGTTATTACGTTATACCATATAACGTAATACGTTATAGCGTTATACCATATAACGTAATACGTTATTTCGTGATACCATATAACGTAATACGTTATAGCGTTATACCATATGACGTTATAGCATATAACGTAATACGTTATAGCGTTGTACCATATAACGTAATACCTTATAACGTTATACCATATATCGTAATACGTCATAGCGTTATAGGATATCACGTTATACCATATAACGTAATACGTTATAGCGTTGTACCATATAACGTAATACGTTATGACGTAATACCATTTAACGTAATACGTTATAACGTTGTACCATATAACGTAATACGTTATGACGTAATACCATTTAACGTAATACGTTATAACGTTATACCATATAACGTAATTCGTTATAACGTTATACCATATACCGCACTACGTTATAACGTAATACCATACGACGTTATACCATATGACGTTATACCATATAACGCAATACGTTATAACGTTATACCATATAACGTAATACCATACAACGTAATTCGTTATAACGTTATACCATTTACCGCAATACGTTATAACGTTATACCATATAACGTAACACGTTATGACGTAATACCATATAACGAAATACGTTATAACGTTATACCATGTGACTTTATACCATATAACGTAATACGTTATAACGTTATACCATATAACGTAGCACGTTATAACGTAATACCATAATACGTAATACGTTATAATGTTATACCATATAACATAATACGATATAACGATATACCATATAACGTCATACGTTATAACGTTTCACCATATAACGTAATACGTTATGAAGTAATACCATATATCGTAATACGGTATAACGTTATACTGTATGACGTTGTGCCATATAACGTAATACGTTAGAACGTAATACCATATAACGTAATACGTTATAATGTTATACCATATAACATAGTACGATATAACGTTATACCATATAACGTAATGCGTTATATCGCTATACCATATAAAGTAATACGTTATGACGTAATACCATATTACGTAATACGTTATAACGTTATACCATATGACGTTATAGCATATAACGTAATACGTTATTACGTTATACCATATAACGTAATACGTTATAACGTTATACCTTATAACGTAATACGTTATGACGTAATACCATATATCGTAATACGTTATAACGTTATGCCATATGACGTTGTGCCATATAACGTAATACGTTAGAACGGAGTACCATATAACGTAATACGTTATAACGTTATACCATATATCGCAATAGGTTATAGCGTTATACCATATAACGTAATACGTTATTACGTTATACCATATAACGTAATACGTTATAGCGTTATACCATATAACGTAATACGTTATAACGTTATACCATATATCGTAATAGGTTATAGCGTTATACCATATAACGTAATACGTTATTACGTTATACCATATAACGTAATACGTTATAGCGTTATACCATATAACGTAATACGTTATTTCGTGATACCATATAACGTAATACGTTATAGCGTTATACCATATGACGTTATAGCATATAACGTAATACGTTATAGCGTTGTACCATATAACGTAATACCTTATAACGTTATACCATATATCGTAATACGTCATAGCGTTATAGGATATCACGTTATACCATATAACGTAATACGTTATAGCGTTGTACCATATAACGTAATACGTTATGACGTAATACCATTTAACGTAATACGTTATAACGTTGTACCATATAACGTAATACGTTATGACGTAATACCATTTAACGTAATACGTTATAACGTTATACCATATAACGTAATTCGTTATAACGTTATACCATATACCGCACTACGTTATAACGTAATACCATACGACGTTATACCATATGACGTTATACCATATAACGCAATACGTTATAACGTTATACCATATAACGTAATACCATACAACGTAATTCGTTATAACGTTATACCATTTACCGCAATACGTTATAACGTTATACCATATAACGTAACACGTTATGACGTAATACCATATAACGAAATACGTTATAACGTTATACCATGTGACTTTATACCATATAACGTAATACGTTATAACGTTATACCATATAACGTAGCACGTTATAACGTAATACCATATAACGTAATACGTCATATCGTTATACCATATGACGTTATACCATATAACGTAATACGTTATAACGTTAGACCATATAACGTAATACGTTATAACGTTATACCATATAACGTAATACGTTATAACGTAATAACATATAACGTAATACCATATAACGTAATACGTTATAGCGTTGTACCATATAACGTAATACGTTATGACGTAATACCATTTAACGTAATACGTTATAACGTTGTACCATATAACGTAATACGTTATGACGTAATAAAATTTAACGTAATACGTTATAACGTTATACCATATGACGTAATACGTTATGACGTAATACCATATAACGTAATACGTTATAACGATATACGATATAACGTTATACCATATAACGTAATACGTTATAGCGTTACACCATATGACGTTATAGCATATAACGTAATACGTTATTACGTTATACCACATAACGTAATACGTTATAACGTTATACCATATAACGTAATACGTTATGACGTACTACCACATAACGTAATACGTTATAACGTAATACCATATAACGTAATTCGTTATATCGTTATACCATATACCGTAATACGTTATAACGTAACACCATATGACATGATACAATAAAACGTAATACGCTATAACGTCATACCATATGACGTTATACCATATAACGTAATACCATATAACGTAATACTTTATAACGTTATACCATATAACGTAATACCATATAACGTAATTCGTTATAACGTTATACCATATACCGCAATACGTTATAACGTAATACCATAAGACGTTATACAATATGACGTTATACCATATAACGTAATACGTTATAACGTTATACCACATAACGTAATACGTTATAACGTAATACCATATAACGTAATACGTTATGACGTACTACCACATAACGTAATACCATATAACGTAATTCGTTATATCGTTATACCATATACCGTAATACGTTATAACGTAACACCATATGACATGATACCATAAAACGTAATACGCTATAACGTCATACCATATGACGTTATACCATATAACGTAATACTTTATAACGTTATACCATATAACGTTATACCATATAACGTAATACGTTATAACGTAATACCATATAATGTAATACGTTATTGCGTTATACCATATAACGTAATACGTTATAACGTTATACCTTATAACGTAATACGTTATGACGTAATACCATATATCGTAATACGTTATAACGTTATACCATATGACGTTGTGCCATATAACGTAATACGTTAGAACGTAATACCATAATACGTAATACGTTATAATGTTATACCATATAACATAATACGATATAACGATATACCATATAACGTCATACGTTATAACGTTTCACCATATAACGTAATACGTTATGAAGTAATACCATATATCGTAATACGGTATAACGTTATACTGTATGACGTTGTGCCATATAACGTAATACGTTAGAACGTAATACCATATAACGTAATACGTTATAATGTTATACCATATAACATAGTACGATATAACGTTATACCATATAACGTAATGCGTTATATCGCTATACCATATAAAGTAATACGTTATGACGTAATACCATATTACGTAATACGTTATAACGTTATACCATATGACGTTATAGCATATAACGTAATACGTTATTACGTTATACCATATAACGTAATACGTTATAACGTTATACCTTATAACGTAATACGTTATGACGTAATACCATATATCGTAATACGTTATAACGTTATGCCATATGACGTTGTGCCATATAACGTAATACGTTAGAACGGAGTACCATATAACGTAATACGTTATAACGTTATACCATATATCGCAATAGGTTATAGCGTTATACCATATAACGTAATACGTTATTACGTTATACCATATAACGTAATACGTTATAGCGTTATACCATATAACGTATTACGTTATAACGTTATACCATATATCGTAATAGGTTATAGCGTTATACCATATAACGTAATACGTTATTACGTTATACCATATAACGTAATACGTTATAGCGTTATACCATATAACGTAATACGTTATTTCGTGATACCATATAACGTAATACGTTATAGCGTTATACCATATGACGTTATAGCATATAACGTAATACGTTATAGCGTTGTACCATATAACGTAATACCTTATAACGTTATACCATATATCGTAATACGTCATAGCGTTATAGGATATCACGTTATACCATATAACGTAATACGTTATAGCGTTGTACCATATAACGTAATACGTTATGACGTAATACCATTTAACGTAATACGTTATAACGTTGTACCATATAACGTAATACGTTATGACGTAATACCATTTAACGTAATACGTTATAACGTTATACCATATAACGTAATTCGTTATAACGTTATACCATATACCGCACTACGTTATAACGTAATACCATACGACGTTATACCATATGACGTTATACCATATAACGCAATACGTTATAACGTTATACCATATAACGTAATACCATACAACGTAATTCGTTATAACGTTATACCATTTACCGCAATACGTTATAACGTTATACCATATAACGTAACACGTTATGACGTAATACCATATAACGAAATACGTTATAACGTTATACCATGTGACTTTATACCATATAACGTAATACGTTATAACGTTATACCATATAACGTAGCACGTTATAACGTAATACCATAATACGTAATACGTTATAATGTTATACCATATAACATAATACGATATAACGATATACCATATAACGTCATACGTTATAACGTTTCACCATATAACGTAATACGTTATGAAGTAATACCATATATCGTAATACGGTATAACGTTATACTGTATGACGTTGTGCCATATAACGTAATACGTTAGAACGTAATACCATATAACGTAATACGTTATAATGTTATACCATATAACATAGTACGATATAACGTTATACCATATAACGTAATGCGTTATATCGCTATACCATATAAAGTAATACGTTATGACGTAATACCATATTACGTAATACGTTATAACGTTATACCATATGACGTTATAGCATATAACGTAATACGTTATTACGTTATACCATATAACGTAATACGTTATAACGTTATACCTTATAACGTAATACGTTATGACGTAATACCATATATCGTAATACGTTATAACGTTATGCCATATGACGTTGTGCCATATAACGTAATACGTTAGAACGGAGTACCATATAACGTAATACGTTATAACGTTATACCATATATCGCAATAGGTTATAGCGTTATACCATATAACGTAATACGTTATTACGTTATACCATATAACGTAATACGTTATAGCGTTATACCATATAACGTAATACGTTATAACGTTATACCATATATCGTAATAGGTTATAGCGTTATACCATATAACGTAATACGTTATTACGTTATACCATATAACGTAATACGTTATAGCGTTATACCATATAACGTAATACGTTATTTCGTGATACCATATAACGTAATACGTTATAGCGTTATACCATATGACGTTATAGCATATAACGTAATACGTTATAGCGTTGTACCATATAACGTAATACCTTATAACGTTATACCATATATCGTAATACGTCATAGCGTTATAGGATATCACGTTATACCATATAACGTAATACGTTATAGCGTTGTACCATATAACGTAATACGTTATGACGTAATACCATTTAACGTAATACGTTATAACGTTGTACCATATAACGTAATACGTTATGACGTAATACCATTTAACGTAATACGTTATAACGTTATACCATATAACGTAATTCGTTATAACGTTATACCATATACCGCACTACGTTATAACGTAATACCATACGACGTTATACCATATGACGTTATACCATATAACGCAATACGTTATAACGTTATACCATATAACGTAATACCATACAACGTAATTCGTTATAACGTTATACCATTTACCGCAATACGTTATAACGTTATACCATATAACGTAACACGTTATGACGTAATACCATATAACGAAATACGTTATAACGTTATACCATGTGACTTTATACCATATAACGTAATACGTTATAACGTTATACCATATAACGTAGCACGTTATATCGTAATACCATATAACGTAATACGTCATATCGTTATACCATATGACGTTATACCATATAACGTAATACGTTATAACGTTAGACCATATAACGTAATACGTTATAACGTTATACCATATAACGTAATACGTTATAACGTAATAACATATAACGTAATACCATATAACGTAATACGTTATAGCGTTGTACCATATAACGTAATACGTTATGACGTAATACCATTTAACGTAATACGTTATAACGTTGTACCATATAACGTAATACGTTATGACGTAATAAAATTTAACGTAATACGTTATAACGTTATACCATATGACGTAATACGTTATGACGTAATACCATATAACGTAATACGTTATAACGATATACGATATAACGTTATACCATATAACGTAATACGTTATAGCGTTACACCATATGACGTTATAGCATATAACGTAATACGTTATTACGTTATACCACATAACGTAATACGTTATAACGTTATACCATATAACGTAATACGTTATGACGTACTACCACATAACGTAATACGTTATAACGTAATACCATATAACGTAATTCGTTATATCGTTATACCATATACCGTAATACGTTATAACGTAACACAATATGACATGATACCATAAAACGTAATACGCTATAACGTCATACCATATGACGTTATACCATATAACGTAATACCATATAACGTAATACTATATAACGTTATACCATATAACGTAATACCATATAACGTAATTCGTTATAACGTTATACCATATACCGCAATACGTTATAACGTAATACCATAAGACGTTATACCATATGACGTTAAACCATATAACGTAATACGTTATAACGTTATACCACATAACGTAATACGTTATAACGTAATACCATATAACGTAATACGTTATGACGTACTACCACATAACGTAATACGTTATAACGTAATACCATATAACGTAATTCGTTATATCGTTATACCATATACCGTAATACGTTATAACGTAACACCATATGACATGATACCATAAAACTTAATACGCTATAACGTCATACCATAGGACGTTCTACCATATAACGTAATACCATATAACGTAATACTTTATAACGTTATACCATATAACGTAATACCATATAACGTAATACTTTATAACGTTATACCATATAACGTTATACCATATAACGTAATACCATATAATGTAGTACATTATAACGTAACACCATATAACATAATACGTTATAACGTTATACCATATAACGTAATACGTTATATCGTAATACCATATAACGTAATACGTTATAACGTTATACCTTATAACGTAATACGTTATGACGTAATACCATATATCGTAATACGTTATAACGTTATACCATATGACGTTGTGCTATATAACGTAATACGTTAGAACGTAATACCATATATCGTAATACGTTATAATGTTATACCTTATAACGTAATACGTTATGACGTAATACAATATATCGTAATACGTTATGACGTAATACCATATATCGTAATACGTTAT
>NW_022885596.1:0-12918 GCF_011952205.1 Bombus bifarius | reverse complement strand
AGGAGGGGAAAATGCATTACGTATACCCAGTGACCCGCGTCAACGGGTTATGTGAGACGCGGCAGATGGTAGTGCCATATTCACAAAAACCCATCCTCTTCCTAATACTTCGTAGAGTGGTGAGTCTCGCAGGCACCAGTAAATAAGCATTACTTCGGCGAGACACCATTCGATGCATCAACTCCTTGTACAGTTAACTCACATTATTCTCTTCGATAATTGCTGCTTGCAGTCACATTTGCTCTTCTCCTGACCCGATTATTTGCGATTTCCTGTGCTTGCATGGATTTCATCACCATCCCACAAAATTCCCGGAACTTTCCTCAGATATGGTCGTTAACCGAGACTAATGCGATTACATTATTCGCATTGAAGATATCCCCCAACATGTTCTCAATCGTGGTGCGCTGAACTGCCCATCTAGGACACCTTAATAACACATATTGGGTGTCATCTGGCCTCGAATTACAATCCCAACACTTATTGTCAGTTTCTTTGTTAATTCTGACCCTGTAATTGTTGAAGATCCCATGCCATTCAACATGTGCATGGTGAAGTGGTCGATACTCCTCTTCCTCTTCCGAAAGGTGGCTGCATAATCGATCAGCCTCCTCGTCCAGTTATTGGTGATGTAATTGGACCATACCGTTCTGCACTCCTCCAAAGCTTCCTCTTCATGCAGCTTGAGGTGATCGAGTATCACCTCCGGATCCTCGAGGTCAGGTCGGACTAATTCCTTGACCTCAAATACTTTACCACGCGTCGTAATATGATTGGGCATGGTCCCCGTCAGCACGTACAGCGCCGCGTTCGAGACTGTCCTGTAGGCCGTCGAATTACTTATTAGGGCACTGCTCTGTGAGAGTTCTTTCACAAACTTTGTCTTTCCCAGCGCATCCACCTACACTGCGGAGGCGTATAGCGTGACCAACTCCCATACCTGGTAGTACAGCTTCCTGCAGGCATTAGAGGGGCCATTTGTTACGTCGTATGGAGCATCTGCACCCAGCCGACGTTACCTGGCAGCCAGCGGCCGACCTACCTTCTTCCCGACCCTCAATAAACTCAAGGACCCACCATAAAACATCAACTTCTAGCTTAATTGTTTCCACATGTTCCTAAGCAATCTATTGTAATATCGTAAAGTAATTCCAATTAGAAATGAGTTGAAAATAGAAAAACCGTGTACGTCGTCTTTCTGTGGTTCGTTTACATTTAAGAGTGCCTACGTGACTAAAGGCACGTAGTTGGTAGTTCTTACATAGGTATGAGGGAAACAATAGATAACGTTAGAAGAAGGACGGTTTCGCTATCCAAGGCGAATCGAAAAGTGTGCGTGTTTGCGAGAATCAGAGCTAATTGAGTCGTTGAAGAGTAGAGTCGTTAGAGGTAATCGAGTCGTCGAAGAGTAGAGTCGTGAAAATTGATAGATTTGTTAGAGAGAGAGTGTGTGTGTGTTAGATTCGTTGTGACGAGGGTGGTCAAATAACTGTAAAGTTATTTGATATAGATACGAGTATTGTATTTAGTTTCCGTTAAATAAATATCGTTTTCTGTCCAATTTATATTTGTATATTCAATTTAATATTAATAAATTGTAAGTAATCGGGAAAATAAATTCTATCTTAATTTTCCGATATTACACTATTTGTCTAGAAGTATTTTCGGTTTATGTCCGGATTTAGGAAACGTCCTTGATTTTATTAGGCTCTTAAAAATCATGGAAAAAGCAGGTAGACTGGGAAAACCCAACACATGTCCACCGAAAACGACTAGTTTTTCCCAGGAATGAAATCATCCCCGACCCACGTTGGTGGGAGACTTCCTCATCTTCTTCTGCATTCGCATGGGTCATACCCAATCGGCATCGCGGACGTTTACCCTCACTTCATTGACGAAAGGTGTGAATAACGAATCCGCGTTCTTCGTTCAAGGGACACACTCATCCTTAGCTTTCCTCTGCCACAGCATTGTCACCGAACAGCACTGATTTCCCATCCTTCGTACAGTCAACATCCTTGGACCGGGTATACACCCGTAGATCAGCAACTACTTCTCCTGTGATATCAGTCAAGTCAACTACTTCTACTGCGACATCAGGAGAGTCAAGTCAACTACTTCTACTACGACATCAGCAGTTGAAGTCAGTCTTCACCAAGGATCAGCTCAAGTCAGTCTTCATCAAGAAGCCACTCAAGTCAGACGAATACAGTCAGTCGATAAAACACATCATCATTCGCGACAAAACGAACAGAGTCTCAGGTCGTACTCATTCGTAGTCAGTTTATATCAACCATTCACTTGTATTACACCGAAGTTGTTGAATTGTGGAAAAATATAATACCTGTTAACAGCAGCGTTATATTCAAGTTAACTACCCTTATTATCCCACAAGAAATAAGGGATCGAACGATTCGTGGCGTTGATTAGTCAATCGTAACGGGAATTTACGACTCCCGTTGGCGCGCTTCTTCGAGATCGCGTCTCCTCACGAACGTGCGAATTTACACCATTTACATTCGGTAACAGCCCTCTGATGGCCCCTACAATATCTTCCACTCTAGCACAAACTGCCTCTATGTGTTCATAAAAGTTCCTCCTGGTGTCCAATACCACGCCTAAGCATTTCACCCTTTCGTGTGTGGCCAGCGACTTTCCTGCAAGAGTTACATTAAAAATCTTAGGAACTCTCATCCTCGTCAATGATAAAATTTCAATCTTCTCCGTTGCTATCTGTAGACTCTAATTCTCACTCCAGTTGATGATCGTTCTCATGTGAAGATTCAGAGTACTCTCCACACTTTCCTTTTTATTCAGGCCTACCACGATAGTGTCGTGTAAAATTAAGGTAAAAAGTAAGGAACTTGTTAATTTCCGAAAAGGAGATAAAGTTCTTTTTATTTTTTACTCAATTTATACAATTTTTTCGGTTCGCGATGATACACTTTCGATACTTGGATTAGTTAAGAATTTTTTTATTAGACTGACTGGATGATTTTGAAGGGAGCATTTATATTCTTCCATTCGTTGGAGTGGTAGAAGGTTTTGTTTATACTTAGTGTAAAATTCGGAGAACGGCTGGAGTGATCGAATGCCACTCAGGCGGCTGAGAACGGGTGCTGACCGGACGGTCACACGCGATAAGGCGTTCGGAATTTGGGTTTGTTATATACAGTTGCTCGAATTTCGTCTGTGACAATAGCAAGGTCGTCTGCGAACGCAATGGCTCTCAAATTGATACGATTGTCAAATATGGCCAACAAGCCATCGTAAACTAAGTTCCACAATGAGACCTGAGGAACTGCTGCAAAAATTTTCCTCTTGATCAGCCCACTGGGATTGTCCAAAACAACGACTCAATCCTTCAAGTAGTTCGCGAGAACCCTCGTCAATTTATAAGAGAGGCTCCTACGCTGCGCCTCCTTAAAAATGACCTCCCATTGCAAGGTGTTAAAGGCATTCTTAACGTCAATGCACATCATTAAGCAAATTAGCCCCTTCTTCCTATCCGTATCGGCAAACTTGCTGACCTAAGATATGGCTTCGATGGTACCTTTCCTCTTGCGAAACCCGAATTGATTTCGGTGAAACGGATCCAAACTCAATTCCTTTTCAATGGCCGACTTAAACGTATTCTCTCAGATATTACTAATCGCCGGTATAATACTGATTGGTCGGTATGACGAAGTAAGCCTTGGATCCTTTCCAGGTTTATTTACTAAGATCAACCGGGTCACCTTCTATTTAGCTGGTAATCTTCCGATCTCGTATATAGAGTTGATCATGGCAAGCACATCCTGCGCTCTATGCCTAAAGATCAACTTGATAGTTGGCCCCGGGACCCTGTCTATATCGACGTCTATTTCCTCTTCATCCGAAACACTCGTATCCTCTAATGAAAAGAGATTCGCAATGATGCTTACAGCCTGCTCCCTCCCAAGATTCTCGTTCGGCATACTCGTGCTCAGCCTAGTTATGACCCTCTTATATGGCAGGCCCCACGAATCACGTGAACTCTTATCAGGCCAGCCTCTTACTCCTGAAGATCGAAGCCTAAGCTCTTTCCTCTCTTCTTGTAACCAACCCCATCTGTTCGGCACACTTCTCGTTCCTTAGTCTTGATCTCTGCGCTACCATCCTCTTCGTAAGGGTCTCCCCCAGGAGCCGCGTGATCTCATTGTTCCACCAATAATTCGGCTTCCTACTCCGCCTAGGGGGAATAACATACTTGAGCGATATCTCACAAGTTTCCTCGTTGATCCTGTTCAGGGAATTCTGATTTTCCGTCACGCCTGTCCGAGCTCCTAATAACTTAAACTTCCTGACGTCAAAGTTATTAACAAACATCTCAGGCACTATGTCCTTCGTCGAGTACCTAAAATGCCCCCTACTCGCAGGCACAACTAAACCTTTAAATTCATGCAGCACATAACTGTGATCCGAACAGAAATTGCTCGCAGTATCTAAGGCCATACTTCGGCCAATATGAAGCTGCTTCTATATATCTATTATTAATATACGTCTTATCCTCAACAATATTTCCCATCCACCAAAAATTCACGGAAAACCGCTCTTGCCCTCCTTACAAATGTAATATCATACAGGAACTTCCGGGCAGCCGATTGTATCAGGCCGACTGTATCGAAGATCTACAATAATTTTTCCATACTTGCAGATTTTTTCCCAGCACGCTATTTGGCGAGTAGATAGCTGTAACTATATAAAATTAATTAAAATAATTTTAAACCACGAGAAAGTTTCCGAAATACAAAAAATATCCAATGTAACGGCTCAACCACGATGGAACCCACAACGAGCAAACTCCATCTCTACCAATAAACAAGAGATCCATAAAGTGGCGACCTCTTGCCAAAGTTGCGAGTGGACATCGAACACTGCGCCTGGAGACATACCAAACCGTACAAAAACATGACGTATCGAGAACCAAACTTCGCAAGCCGCCATTTTGTCGGGAACTTTTTCTCAAAAAATTACTCCCATTCCCAAAGGAATCGTTTTAATTTTATACTGAAACGTTACGTTGACTTTAGATTGTCCTATTTTCATTATGCTATCGGTAAATATTAAATTACATTGTTCATTTGGAGATTGAATTATAGAGGGTCTGCCTATTACGTCGCAAAGTACATAAATTTCAATTTCTTTTGTGATATGGCTATATATTAGTTCTCGGCTATTAGTGGAATAAACGTTACGTCTTCGATTTTGTAAGCAGCAAATTTACAAATATCTATCTTTCTGCTAAAGTTGATGATTTCTGACGCACAGTGGTGAATGGATTTCTTATCGTGTATGATTTGTGTTTGTTTGCACATTGTGATTCATATTATTATGTTATAATTTTGATCGAGGTATTCATTATCAACGTTCATGTATGTATATTGTTGTGTAAAAAGTATTGGATGTTCAACTACTGGTGCCAGAAATGCATGGCATCTTTTTATTGGTATAGGGCATACTCGTACTATACCCCACGTCGAATCTGTTAGCAAAAGTACGGTTATTTTAAAGAAAACTTTACTTTTGACAGTGAATACAGTTAGCCTTGATATATCTAGAATGAATTGATAATTTTAGTATTTCGTTTCTAATGCTGTTACAAAGGTGATGTCCTAATGCTTTCTTATAATTTTCGATAAACAGTACCTGATCGATAATCTGAGGGCTAAAGATTCCTGCTTTTCCCATATTTATAGCGTTGCATATCTCATCGAATTGAATCTGTTATTAGTCTCCCTCAAGTGGCATTGACCATATATTCGTCAAATTTTACTCTTACTTCATCGATTAATTTAATACTATAATAACTTCAATAAGCAACTGTAGTTTTAAATTCGTTTCGTTCCTTCTTCGATCATTTTGCCCTCAGCTTTTTTCACTTCTGATACTTCTTTATCTCTTGCTATCGTTAGATTTTCTATCTCTTTTATATATGTCGGGTTTACATTAGAATTAGGGTTAGGGGCGTGAAACGAATCTTCATTGGGATTAAACGTGTCGTTATGCAATAGAGAAGACATCGACTAGTGCAAATACGATTATCATAGAACTGGACAAGTAACCGTGGTAATTAGATACTCGAGAAACTAATGACAATGATCTTAGGTTCAATAACGAATCCGCGGTCGACGGGATGATAGATGAACGTGTTCACAAAATCTAAGTCGGACGCGTAATATTCATTGGTCGTAAGGGGTTACTCTTTTCGTCGATGAGATCGCAAGAAAGAATGAATTTCCGTCCCGATGATGCCACAGAGGAAAACTATGATGGGGTGTGTCTAAGGACACGAGATCATTGGATTCGCCGAGGAAAGCCTTCGTTCAGAAAGTAAGGGGAATTGACGTTGCTGCTAATTGTTCAATCTCCATATCGGTGGTTAGAAAAAGATGCTAGCCGCCCTCGGGGGAAAGTTGCTAGTGGGAGACACCGCTCGTTGAAAAATGGGTCTACCCTATTTTCTCGTAGTCGGAACAATGACTGTTTGTCTGTTTGAAGGACTTTAGCTAGCTAAATCTTAAGAGTTATAAGGGGCCCTCGGGCTAGCTGAACATGTACTGCGGAGACGCATCGACATCTGGCAACAATCTTAGTCGAAGAATAGGGTCTCCGTGTGGCGAGCTACGGGACAGAGACCGTTGGAATGTTTACTGTCGAGTGTTACAACTATTTCCTTTTTAAGGAGAGCTATAGAATTACTCCATGCCTTTGTTAGACAAGGCGTTCATCCCGTGACCGCGGCTACGTTCGGCGACTGGCTGTCGCCTCGAGCCCAAGCTCATTATCACAACTCTCGAACAATTACAATCGGATTGAATAACTAGAATTGTTTAATTACAGCTATAGTAAACTCTAGGTTACAATGTTGCGGGATTATCCAAAATTCCGAAGGCTCCGGTGTTCTTTCATCTCCGACATATATGTATTTCCTTAACAAATGTTGACAAATACCTTCACATGAATCTTTGATAAATGATGGAAAATGTCTTTTAGTAGTGTAAGGACATGAAGAACATTTGTAGTACCATCGTACTCGGAGTCAAGTTGACCAATACAGAATTTTGCAATGTATGGAGTAGCTGGATGATATTGCGGTGGGTTTTCACCTTTCATGATATCAACTCCTATAATTAACATCATAATATTAAAGTTCATCAAAAATTGTCCAATTTATTTGAATAATTTCTTTATTCAAATTTGTGCTACCATTTAATATGGCACATATTCCATGTTGTGCTGATTGTCTTAATTTTGGTTTATAGTGTATGGTAAATGATAAAATAACATCCAACACTTGCATCGTAGATGAACTAGACCATGTGGCTGCTTCTTATGCTCGAAGGAGCACAGATAAACACTGAATACACCGTGAAAAAAGATAGATAGTATGCCTTGGTGTAATATTTAAAATCATATAGAGAAATAGAATGAAAAATGATTTACATGTCGAAGTATTAAGTATTGTTCCGACGATGCATATTTAACAAGGATACGTAAGAAAATTCCACTTGCAGCTCGAAGTTGGATATTTAAAACATTTTTTGGGACAGTTTTTAGGCCCATGCCTAATAACGAGAGCGTGGCTACGATTGACGTATCCGATCGTTTTGTTGTATCTAGCTCCCACTTAGTCCCTAATACTCTAAATGCTTTTTCTTTCGTACATTTTATTATATGATCCCTTATACGGTGATCAATGATAAGATAAAATGCTGTCTTTACTTGTCCTTTCACTATATCCTTTCACTATATGTTTAGCATATCCTGTCGGACTTGACACACCCCTAAAAATATTATGAGCTGGTGTTCTGCCAGGTTTGGAACTTGCATCTAGTTCTTTCCAAACTATTCCATCGAGCCCAGTTTCGATACGTTGTTTCTTTACTCCAATCTTACGTTCTGCTGTGAATGATAATTTCTTTCTTTTTTGCCCTGGGCGTGAAAGCTCATTGATAATATTCTCGTCTTCATTATTGCGGTCTAACTATGATTCGGTTGTAAATAGCTTTTCATGTATTTCCATGCTGTTTTCAGTTGCTGAAGTTTCTTGTTCATCGCATACTGAACAGTCTTCTGCTATGCCCGTTATTTTTAATAATTTTTTTTTGCAGTCTTGACATTTTTAGGGTAAATATTTATCACAGAATAACACTATGTACGGAATACAAAATTATTGTCAAATTTTATATGCTTTACTATTTCTTTTATAACCACTTTACACAAAACACTCCGAGATACTTTCCGTCTGAGTTATAGAGATAACAAGTTTAGATGTCGACTGATTCACTAAGAAACCGACACGTATTCTGGTCGAAAGAAAGATACCAAGTAAAAATATAGTCTCTGACGGCGATATTTATATGAAAATATTGATTGGTACTGGCCATTTTCCATCAATGGTTGTTCGAGGGTGGAATTGACCGTTGAACATGGGAAAACCCCACTTTTTCCGTGTTTTTACCGGAATGAGCAATAGCCCTAAAATACTCTTCGTCTTTTAAAATGTTTGTAACAATTGACAACAAAAATTCTAAATTTTATGGCGGTTCCTTAGGGTCATTATATGGGACTGAGTGGCCCTCTTGATCGAGGGATGAATTATGGTTTATGACAAGGTTACGTGTGTAACAGTTGTTATCATTTGTTATTACTAATTTTGTTTGTCATCTGACTTTGGTATCGCCTTTTCTTTGTACTGATTGTATTTATCTTGAGAATAAATAGAGTATTCCATCGAGCGGTCAAATTGACAAGGCAAAGTACAAATTTTTCTTGGAAAAGAAAAAAGCAAACTAGAAATAAATACTGAAAAATATATTGTATGCATGTTTTAGGAAAAGTCACGAAATATGAAGCGATTTGATAACGTTTAAATATGGTTAAATTTGAGTAGAAGTTTTGGAAGCGGTCTAAAAGACCGCGTCGGTAAGTTTAGTGTTAAATGTGACGTTTACGGGACTATCACGAATTAGGCTTTCGAGCAGTGGGAGAAGTCGGCGAAGATATTTTAAACTGTAAAGGAATACGATTGTAATGTGTTGACAAATATTATATAATGCTTATACATTGGACCAGTCCGAGAAATTCCTGCGACGCGAAAAATTTCAAGAGGCCGTAGCGCGGGAGAGCGCTGGATGTGTTCATCATTGAATTCCCCACAGTGGTTTTTTTAATTAGTACGGGTAAAAACATAGCGAGCAGGTTTAGATCACGGTGAGTATTACGTGATTGCTGAATATTCAACCGACTGAGAGAACATATCAAGTAAAACAAATGCAATGTCACACAGAGGGGCGATTCAATTAACTAGTGGCTTTAACTAACCTCACATAATCTTGTTTTGTCAGTTTGGTAGTTAGGTGATTTGTGTACTGTTCTACACTGTACGTGGATTAAGGAAACATAGTTTCATCCTAGTGCAAGAGACAGTGAATATCTTTTAACACTTATTTTCCAAGCACCATTATAGTTATCTAGACATAGTTAATGTTACTAGTTAATAAATCAATAGTCTCGCTATTCATTTCTGATGGAATCGATGGGTCAAAAACATAAGTGCATTGCATCGCTTTTCGCAGGGATGAAATTCGAAATGATACTAATCAATACTATCGTAAAACTCAGAAAAGAGCAGTCTGGCTAATTTCCGATTATGGAACTTGCAGTCTGGCAACATTCCTTAGATGTTCCTGATTTTTTTAAATTCGGGTTGATTCCAGAACGAGCTGCACTTATTTCCGCAATAATGAACATTTTTGTACTAATTAATGTTATTATGAAAGAAGTAAAAAACTTGTCCGGTTGATGTACAACGTTGGACAATAATTCTAGCAATATGTCAAAGGTTTTAAAAAAAAACTTAGTACAGATATGATGATAATTTATATTATCAAATCAGGAAAAAAGCAGCTTGGCTCTTGTTAGAAGTCATTAAAGTATTCCCAGGCTAACTGAAAGGCGCACAACCCGTAAATATCTAAAAATACAAAAAAATATGTTAGATTTTGCATTTTTAAAGCCGTTAGTTTCAGAATGTAATTAAATGTACTTGAGTTCATTCTTAAATATTCATAAAACTTTCCAAAACAATTTGTTATTTTTTTGTATGTGGCAGCTGTCACGTAAAATAACACACAAAAAAATAAAGAAACAAATTTAAGATGAAAAATAAAAAAAGAAACTTTATTTTTTTCTAACACTTGGTTTTACAATTTGCTTCCGAGCTCTAAGCGTGACTTTTAAAGACTGACTCTTACAACTCGAGTTCCGAAGGGTTCGGATAGTTTTCTTTTGTCACCCTTTAATATCCCCATTATCCGCGCGTTTGTTAGGCGTCGGCGACCGTTGTCACGCACGCCTTCTTCTAGAACATTCGGCGAAAAGACCGTTGGGATATCGATGGCTCATTAGGCACTTCGGCGATATACATTGTCGCTGAGTGCCGCCACATCTTTATCTCCATCATCAGTCCATCGGGTTTGAAGTGTGCCGGTCGTGACACGACACTCGATGACGGAACTTTCCGACGTCTTTGTGACACAAAGCGTAAGGCTGACATGCTTAATGTGCCGTCGATATTCCTACCGTCCTTCCGCCGAATATTCGGAAGAAATCGTACACGGCAACGGTCGCGGACGTCTAACGAATGCGTGCGTAGTGGGGATATCGAGGGGCAACAAAAAAAAGAATCTGTAGAGGATGTTGATTGAGTTGCTGTTTAAATGACGAGATAACTCGAAGTTGAAAACTGTCAAGTAGATTTTAAAATAATAAATAAATAAATACAGATAATGTTCGCTAAGACGTTCGTACTAACGGATTCACTAAAGACAGTGTATAAATCGCTAATAAGATTGCTCGAGACTGACTGATAAAAACTGATCGCCTAGCGATCGCGTACGTTTATTCATATTGGTCGGGGGAGTACCGGAAAATTTCAATTCGTCTTTGTTTGACAGTTGCATGTAGCGGCGACGTTGTTTTACCCGGAGTTTATTATTACATTATGTGTATCCTAAAGATATTGATACTCCAAGGCAAAACAACAACATGATTTGAATTGTCCTCTAACTCATTTGTCGCTACATTAAATTTATATATCTATGTTTTGAAACATTTCAGTTAAATCTGGTGTGCACTTTCTACTATCAAAGAATGTATACACTGCTTTCTCTGGAATGTATCATTGCATTGCAAGTTAATTTTCACATATGTGCGCTAAAATTGATAAAAATTCGAGTACTCTATGCATTCTAATGTTTATTAACTCATTTAGTAAAACAATACTTACATTGTGCTCAATGTGGAATTGTATGCTTTGGTCTAGATTCATCACCTGATTCATCGTCGTCAGGTTCACCATCCAAAACGTAAGTGGTTGGACCTTACTGTTTGGAGCCATATTGTGGCTAAAATATTGAATGAATAATAGCTTATGCTTTAATAACAGAAGAATACTTTGATATTGTTTATAATGTTACCTGTGATGTAATCATCTGATGCTTAGTTTTCATTACTTCATCTGCAGCTTGTCATTGATCTCTTAATTCGGTTTCTTTTCGTCTTTCAGCTTTCTGTTCGCCACGCCTTTGTTCAGCTAATGTTCGCTGCGCTTCATCTTGTTTTTGTAAACGTTGTAAACGCTGTTGCTTTTCCTGTTTTCTTCTTTCATCGACATCCTTATTCTCTTTTGCTAATAGAATTTTTTTGGCTTTTGCAACCGACTTTTGTGCTAATTTATGAGCAATCGCTTTCTCTGCAATGTTTGCATTTTCCGAAGCTTCTGTTTGTGCAGCAGCTCTAGTGTTTCGTTCTCGTGTTTTTGTTCGAGTTATTCTAGTTGGTGCATCAATATCAACAACAAGTTTTGGGGTGTTCACGCCTACCTATTGAAATGTCTCAATTCCTTCTTTTACAGATACCTTGATATATGGATCGAATAGAGCATTCGATTTATACGTGTTTCTTATTTCCTGGAATCCTGTAATTGTATTCTTTTCCTTCGAAGATGGTTTTGTTGGAGTATTAAGTATTGCATCTTCGCTCGATGTCATAGAGCTGTTCTGCCGCTTTTGTCGTTTTTTAATTTCTTGTTTCTTAATATTTGCTTTAGACTTTTTCATTTCAGGGGATGACTCATCTTCTGTGAGTAATTAATCAAACTCTTTGTTTGTCATCGCTTCTTTTAGCTGCTGCATCTTCTCCTGCAAAGTTATTGACGACCGTGGTGTAAATTTAGGTTCAACATTTCTTCCTGTACTACTAGCCAAGTTTTTATTAATTACTACAGTTTCGTTTAATTTTATTGGTGATAAAGGTTCTAAAATTACGGTAGCGTTCATCATCTTTTGCGTATAAGTAGAATTGATGTCCATCGTGGAATTCATAAGAGGAGTTAATATCTCAAGTGCATCCTCGCACATTGAAAGTTCTTCAATATCATTTCCTGTTGGTGCAATTACTGTATCATCAATAATATTAGAATATTTACCCTTCGTGTTTTCACTCCGTGAAAAAGTTCTCTTTATATTACTATTTCTTGTTGTCATTGAAGACTTTAATGGTTCAATCTTTTCTGGCTGTATTGCATTTTCTTTTATAAAAAGATGATCCTGTGAATGTATCTGTGAAGTACCCGCGACCTCCTTGAAATTGTTTCGCTTAAAACATTCTTTTCTGTTTTAGTATGTTTTGTAGGGCCTTTTGTGTTTTTTTCATCTGAACTACTTCTAGCACTTTCCTTTTTTTTAGATCGGCTTCTACGTTTCCTCTAAAAATTTAGAATATATTTAACAACGTTATAATAGTAATTATATACACAATGTACATACATCAAGCAATTAGATTTCAACATATTACTTAACCGATATCAAGCATTATTAGGTACTATATATAAAA
>NW_022885595.1:0-17310 GCF_011952205.1 Bombus bifarius | reverse complement strand
AAGAGTTATAAAATAAGAACTACGCTACGAAACATGCATGTCTCTATACAAACATATAGAAATCTATATTCTAAACTACTACTAATCTATGTACATTCTACAATCTAAGATACATATTTAAAACTAGCCTACATGCCGGTAAAACATTATAAAATAAGAATTTGATTATGAAACATGCATGTCTCTATATAAACATATAAATAATCTATTTTTCTAAACTACTACTAATCTATGTGCATTCTACAATCTAAGATACATACTTAAAACTAGCCTACATACCGGTAAAACATTATAAAATAAGAATTTGATTATGAAACATGCATGTCTCTATATAAACATATAAATAATCTATTTTTCTAAACTAAAACTACTATTAATAATCTACAAAAGAAATAGAACACACAACGCAACACTTGGGACTAAGCGACAACCTGTCGATAGCCCAAACGCTCAAAATAATTAACACCGCAACGATTCGAGGAATTGCATACAGAAATTCTATCATCAAACACAATTATGTAAACACACATTAAACGCACAATAATCTAGAAACAAAACCTTCAATACTATGTTGTCACAATATAAGATATATATGTATATATGAAATCAAATGATTGACACATAACCTCAAATACACAACACTATATCACTAAAGAATCTGAATGAAAATCACTTTGCCAGAAATATATACATATATACGTGTGCGTGTGCGTGTTCTATCTTATTAAAAGAAATTAATATAAAACAAATAATTAACATTTCATTTCGTATGAACACTATACGGGCAAGAGAAATAGGCATATAAATACGTATATACATATATATATATGTACGTGTGAGTGCATATGTTTTATATTATCGAATGCTCTATAAAATAAACTACTCGAAACAATAAATAACGCGATCAAAGAATTACAAAACATTAGCTATACTGAAGTAACACACAACATAAACATATATATATACGTATATTCACACGAGATATACTACTGTCATTTTAAAATAATGTTAAGAAATAAATGTTCTGATTGCGGTAGAATAAGGAAAAACGAGCGACAGACGAAAATTTACTTCGATATCAAACAAAACTAAAAACCCGCCACTAAAACTTTACTGATGACAATTATGAGCAGCCATGTTGGATTTATACGCGTCATGGCGACAGGAATATTAGGGATTAATGGAAGTCAGGCGCGAGAAACAAATCATGAAAACACATTGTTAACACTTTTCTTTAATAAATTTTGTGCGCAACTACAAATGTATAAAAAAAATATATATATATATATAAAAGGGGGGCAATATAAAAATAAAAAAATAATATATATAATAAATAATAACAAACGTAAATAACCTAACACTATCAGATTTAAAATATATATATATATTGAACACAAAACAAAATATATCAAAAATTAATAACAATAAGGAACATCAAACAGCGAACCAACGAAATTGAAGCAGCTACACTAAATCAAAATCGAAACAAGGAGCTCCGGGATAAAGTTCGCTGAACTCACGCATACACCAATAGCGCACAACAGGGGAAATTCCCTTTCTCCCAGAAGCATGGTGACGAAGATGCGCCTCCAAAACCTCTTCGGGAATTTCATTCGCAAAACGAACTTTCACGCAACGATCAGTATCAACGATTTCAACCAGAGGGGGTTCCCCTCACAGGACTGATAGAAAACTAAGTTGAAATATGCAACTTACATTTTGTCACGTACGATTCCGAGAAGCCCAAAACTGCAACATCCCGATTCCCACGGAAGCGTACCCCCAGCGGACCACCACCCCGTGGGGGATGGCATTATAAATAAGCATAGCAACATAGCGCAGCGTTCATTAGTTTGTTCATAAATCTTGCGATCGTTTGTTATTACGGCTCATCATTCTTTGCGCCCATTACTGCGTTTAGAATTTGTATAAGTATTTTTGCGTTTCGGGGTCTTTAGTTTTTCGGTAAAGAAAAAGGAGTCGCGATTAAATAAAAGAAAATTTTAAGTCCTCATTACGGTATTAATTCAGTTAGCGAGTTACTCAATTTGTATCGAAATAGCTTAATAAAGTAAAGGCTGGTAAAAACCCTATATTCGAGATTAAATAATAAACCCAACAAACCTCGTCGATCACCGAAACACCTGGAGTAATGGCACCCGATAGCACCTTTTCCTCAAGGTAAGAGAATTAATTTTAAAAACTTTCTTCTTCTCTGGTAATCTCGTTGTCCTCGAGAATTGAATTAAAAACCTCCTATCATCGATTTCATTCATTTTCGCGAACGGTTTTAAAGATAGAAACATTGCTTAAATTTTAAACAAAGGTGTTGTCCGTTGTGTCGGCTTGTGCGAACGGTGTTTTCAGCTACTGAAACATCCTCTGATCTTCGCATTCCTCCTCCCATTGTTGGTAAAATATTACCCGTCTTTGGGCAAGGCTTGCGAAATCACACGAGTTCCACGCAGAGAGGATCGTTAGAATCATCCTCGTTAATTAAACTCAAAAGGCAAGAAGATCGTGGCGACAGACTTCATCGTGGTAAATGAATTGAGTTTCGGTCCTAACGACAAACTACTACGGCGGAATTAAAAGAGAAGAAGAAGTCGAACGTAAAAATAAATTTATATAAAACAACGAACAATCTCATATTCCTATCTAATCCAGCAACGCTAAAATATAAATATCCAGCTAATAAAATATATATATATAATAACCTAAGCAATTCTACGTCAAAATAAAAATCCGTTCAACGAGGAAAAATATTCATTGTACCCAGCTTTAATCCTCTCCCGCGCTAGTATCCCTGCGCATAGCAAGTTAGCCGAAAAGTGAAATTCGTTTACCAGTTGCATTAAGCGTCAGTTAACGCTACCCTTTAAACGCAAAAGAAAATAATAAAAATAAAATATTTTGAAATAGTCTTTAGACTATTTCTGGTGGCAGCAACTATCGTATTAATTAATTACCTAAATCGGAATTAAATACACAATAATATCATTTCAACTTATTTCCCTTCAGATTACATACAAACTCAAACTATAAAAAAAAAAAAATTTTTCAGTAAAATTTAAACTTAAGATTTGATCGATTTAAACAAACAAATTAATACGTAACATTTGGAGTAGTAAATTTTTGGTGGCAGCGGTGGGATCCGCTTCACGGAGGATTAAAGTTGGTTTAAACGATTTGACACGCTCCATAGTAGATTAAAGTTGTCACACTTGTTAATAAAATATATATTTAAAAAACAATGGCGACTGTAGTGGAATCGTTTGACGAAGAAATGGTTTTGACATTGTCGGAAAAGCTTAAAGCATGGGATGCGAACTTTCGCGATATGAGTGCAAAACTCGCCGAATTACAAAGCGGATTATTCGAACTTAAAACGAAACAGGAACCTCAAACACCCAAATCGCCGCCGACAGCGCAACAGGAAACGATCCAGACAGGTGGACATACCCAGCCAATTAAGCTAAAAGACGCGATCGAATCGGTGCCAGTGTTTGACGGATATCGACCATCGGTATTCCATTTTTTAAGAGCTTGTGAGCGCGCGCGAAATATGATTCCCAGATATCAAGAACCTCAATTGGTAAAATTGTTAGTAAATAAGCTTCGTGGACACGCGTTCCTCGCCATCGAAGACACGGAATTAATGAGTTTAAATGATTTCGGAAACAAATTAAAGGATCTATTCGGCCCAAAGAAATCTCTTAATGAATATAAGGGAGAATTAGGAACGATATTTCAACGACCCGGGGAAGATATATTAGATTATATGGATCGCGTTAGAAATCTTAGATTAGCAATAATGGACGGAGAAAGAGGCGACTACGGCATCATATCCCCCGACGTACAAGATACTATAGATTGGGAAACGAGAGAAGCTTTCGTTAAAGGACTTCCGAACGAGGTATATGTACGAGTAAAAATAGCAGGGTACCATACTTTAGAAGATGCGTATCGTCAAGCCGTTAAAGCAACACACGAATTGAGACAAATAACCGACAGAACGCGACCCCATCGACCGACACCCTCGAACTATTACAGACGCGATAACGCACGTCCCTCGAACACTAATAACAATATCAGAAACAACCGCCAAGATCGAAGATCAGTACCTCCATCGCAGAATTTTCCGAATACTAATAGACAAAATATCATGTGTAACTATTGTAAAAAACCCGGACATTTAGTGAAGGACTGTTACAAATTTAAAGCCCGAGTAGACGCCGGATTAATCGTACCCTACGCTTCGAGACCGTCGGGAAACCAAACACGTCCTTCGGGAGAATGGGGCGAGCCACGAGGGAACGATACGCCGAATCGCCCGAGAGTACAAGCGGCAATCAGGACGAGGGCAGCCACCCACGCGAGATCAACTCCACCACCCATAACGAGAGACGGAGCGAACGCAATGCCGACTATAAGATCGAACGAACAGCCACTAAATACTGTGGGGGAGTCATCCCACAACCAAACAAGGCCACAGACAGAGAATCCAGAATCTCAAGACAAAAGGGAAAGAGCGAAGCACAAGCAACCGGCGAAGGAAAATCATCAAGAGTTGAATTCAGATTCGGAAGGCGACCTCTCCGAATTATTTCAGTAAAATTTAACGATTCTCCAACGACCCCAACTGCACGAATAGTTTCCCCAAATCTAAAAACCAAGACGAGTTTATTGTTAGACTCTGGATCGGAAATCAATATTATCAAGAAACCTGCTTTACCCGATTCAGCCATCATCGACGAGAAAGAATCAATTGAAGTGCGAGGAATTACGGCAACGAGCCTGGTCTCCCTAGGGCAGACGGTAATACAGGTCGCGGGCCATCCGGTTATTTTTCACGTAGTCGATGATTCATTACTAATCGATCAAGACGGAATCTTAGGATCCGAATTTTTTGCAGGTTGTAAAGCTCGTTTAGATTATGAAGAAAAACATATCAAATGGGGAAATATTTATATTCCCTTCGACACTAAGGAGAAAATAATTATACCGAAGCGAAGTTCAATAACGTGTTCAATTAATATCGCTAATCCAGAGATAAAAGAGGGATTTATTCCAAGAATCGAGCCGAGCAAGGGAATCTATTTCGGAAATGCAGTTGTGAGGAATCATAAAGGAAAAGGCTATATAAGAGTAATAAATACTACTTCAAGAGATTACGAATTTACAACACCGACGATGGTAATTAAGGAATTTGAAAATCCCTCCCCGCTTCCTAGGACAGCGTGTAATACAGTTTTAAAATCGAAGGAAAGTAGATACGAAAAAATAAATGAGTTACTACGACTCGAACACTTGAACGAAGAAGAAAAGGAAAATGTAAAAAAATTGATTCGTAACAATCAAGATAGATTTCATATTCCAAGAGATACATTGGAGGCAACTGAAGTTCTGCAACATAGAATAATTACCACAGATAATATACCAATTAATACCAAACAGTATCGATATCCGCCAATACATCGAGAAGAGATAAATCGACAGATTCAAGAATTGCTAGATACGGACGTAGTGGAACCATCAATATCTCCATATAACTCCCCGTTATGGATTGTGCCCAAAAAACCCGATTCGCAAGGAAATAAACGCTGGAGATTAGTTATCGATTATAGAAAATTGAACGATAAAACGATTGGCGATGCCTTCCCATTACCCAACATCACAGAAATATTGGATCAATTAGGAAGTGCAAAATATTTTTCCACGTTTGACTTAGCATCAGGCTTTCACCAGATCCGTATGTCGCAAGAGGACGCCCACAAAACGGCATTTTCGACACCATACGGACATTTTCAATTCAAAAGAATGCCCTTTGGATTAAAAAATGCCCCAGCAACATTTCAACGTTTAATGAACTCGGTATTATCGGGTCTGCAAGGAATAGAACTATTCGTCTATCTGGATGACATAGTGATTTATTCCAGATCTCTCCAGGAACACGAAATTAAATTTAATAAATTAATGGAAAGACCGAGGACAGCCAAATTACGATTACAACCCGATAAGTGTGAATTTTTACGGCATGAGGTGAATTATTTGGGACATATAATTAGTGAGGATGGCGTGAAACCCGATCCAAAAAAGGTCGAAGCCGTATCAAAATTTCCACGACCAAAGAAGGCGAAAAATATCAAACAATTTCTGGGACTAGCAGGATATTACAGAAGATTTATACCCGATTTCTCCAAGGTCGCGAAACCATTGACACAACTATTAAAGAAAGATACTCCCTTCAAATGGACGGAAAATCAAGAAGATGCATTCAATAATTTAAAAACAGCGTTAATGACGAAACCCATTCTACAATATCCAGACTTTTCTAAACCTTTTAACCTTACCACAGACGCATCAGGATATGCAATAAGCGGTGTACTGAGTCAAGGGCCAATCGGAAAGGATTTGCCGATTGCGTATGCCTCAAGACTATTAAATTCCGCCGAACAAAACTACTCTACTGTCACGGTGGTCGTGAGAACGCAACGAAAGGATGGTTATGCCTCACATACCTTGGTCAGCAAAATGATGGCTAAGCAGTAATAGAAACTGACAAGAGTACCGCTAAACAAAACGAACTAATCGCTACCCTGATTGAACAATTTGAAAGCCTAACTCACGAGTTTAGAAGCTTTAGAAACAGCACCGATCAAAACATTAAAAACATAAAAGAATTTGCGGAAACTAGCGATAGAAATCGCTCTAAAGAAATACGCGATCTTGCAAAAACCATGGAAATAAAATACGACACCGAGACTGACCAGTCGCAAATAAACGCCCATTTAGAAACCGCTGCTGATAACGTAACGGATGACGAAACTGACGGACCGAACACGTCACAAAGACCACGAGCCGCATCTAGCCGCGCCGCGATTAAACCAATAAACAACTACAACGAAGATCGAGGGCTCGAGGCAGATAAGGCCATACGAACTGTCGAGACACTACGAGGTCGAGATGACGTAGGCGTTGAAGATTTCATCTTATCGGTCCGCAAAGCAAGAGCTAGGTGCAAGGCAAGTGACAGAGAGCTATTATTAGATCTCATACTGATCGAAAAGATTACCGACAACGCGAAACGAAACATACGATATCTAAAAATCAACTCGTTCGAAGACTTATATTCATGCTTAAGACAACACGTATTAACACCAACAACTATTAGCAACTGTAGGGACAAATTAAAGAATTTAAAACAAGGGGCAACAGAAAGTGTACAATCTTTTAACTCCAGATTCCGACAACAGCTAAACGAATTAAATTATGCAGTCCAAAACGAAAACCGCACACCAACAGAACGACGCGTAGCTATAGATATTGAAGAACGCGAAGCACTTAAAACATATTTGCTCAACTTACGATACGAGATAGGACAGATGGTGGTATCTAGCGATCCAAAGAACCTGAACCTTGCCCAACAACTAGCAGCTGATAGAGAACAATGGTTACGAGAAGCAAATCGTGTTGCCAACCGCCCAAAGAATCAATCTCACAACATTACATTAGTATCCAAGCGAACTACTACCGATTCACAGCCACAAACTTCTGCTCAGCTACCTAGCGACCATTAGACGACCGCATGAAACCGAAGTGTCCAAAGTGTTTACGAATTGGACACACAGCCGAAAAATGCTACTCTCGAAATTTTCCATTCGCCAGCCAAGGAAAGATTCCACCTCGAGTAAACCAAACAACGGAGAACCCAGAGGAAGCTTACCTCGAGTTAACTGCACCACCACCGGAAGATTACTATCAATCGTACTGCAACGAAGAGACGGAGGAAGAGCCAGATTCCTCATCGATACCGGAGCAGGAATCAACCTTATAAAAGAAAAAGCCTCACTAAACGTCCAAACTTCTAACCCAAAAACCTTCCTAATGGGAAGTGACAAACATACCACTAACAAAATTTGCAATTTAACCATGCTCAAGAAAAATCATCAATTCTACGTAGTCCCTAACAACTTTCCCCTAATCGAAGATGGAATAATCGGACTCCCATTCCTTACAAAGTATCAATACAGCGTCACTAACAATAAACTAACCTTAGACGAAATTATATTACCATTCCAGGAAACCGATAGCAAGATAAGACCAGGCGAAACTCTAATCTCAGCCCAATACATCGAAGGAAAGCCCACAACAGTATGTTTCATCAACACTGGTAAGCAAATCTGTCACATTACAAACGAAATAGAGAAACCCGATAAACTAAGCCAAATTAATAAATTCGCACAAATAATACGTACCAAACATATTGATCCAGAACTTCGAGAACCCCTTGAGAAAATCCTCATCAATTACTTAGACGTTTTTAATATGGAAACAGACTCATTACCATGTACCAACTTGACAGAACATACAATCACACTCAAGACAGACAAACCTATAAACATCAAATCTTATAGACCGCCCGAATGTCATAAAAAGGAAATCGAGACTCAAATCAACGACATGTTAGACAAACAAATCATAGAACCATCGGACAGTCCATATAACGCACCAATTTGGGTAGTTCCAAAAAAATTAGATGCATCAGGCAAACAAAAATGGAGAATCGTTATAGATTTTAGAAAATTAAACGAGCAAACAGACCAAGACGCGTATCCTTTACCAAATTCGGACGAAATACTCGAGCACTTAGGCAAAGCTAAATTTTTCTCGGCCCTAGACCTCTCGTCAGGATTTCACCAGATACCTATGGAGCAAAATTCCAAAAAATATACTGCATTCTCAACCCCACAAGGTCACTTCCACTATAATCGCATGCCCTTCGGCCTTAAAAACGCACCGGCGACGTTTCAACGTATGATGGATACCGCGCTACGGGGGTTAATAGGAAATAACTGTTTCGTATACCTGGATGACATTATAATATTCGGGAGCACCATCCAAGAACATAACCGAAATCTAGCCATTATACTAGACAGACTACAAAATTTAGGATTAAAAATACAACCGGACAAATGCGAATTTTTGAAACCGGAATTAGAATACTTAGGACACGTAGTAACAAAGGAAGGAGTAAAACCTAATCCCAAAAAGATTCAAGCCGTGAAAGACTTTAAAACACCAAAGACCGCGACCCACATAAAGTCATTCTTAGGACTCGTTGGATACTATAGAAAATTTATACGTAATTTTTCTAAAATCGCAAAACCATTGACAGATCTCACAAAAAAGGACACTCCATTCTACTGGACCGATAGACAACAACTTGCATTTGACACACTAAAACAAAAACTCTGCGAAGCCCCTGTACTACAATATCCAGACTTTGACAAAACATTCACATTAACAACAGACGCAAGTAACGAAGGGTTAGGAGCAATACTCTCCCAAGACGGACATCCATGCTGTTATATATCCCGAACTTTGAACCCTCCTGAAAAGAATTATTCCACAACCGAGAAAGAGTTATTAGCAATAGTATGGTCAATCAAAAGACTAAGACAATACCTACTTGGTAGAAAATTTAAAATTCAAAGCGATCATCAAGCCTTGAAATGGTTAAAGAATGTTAAAGACCCCTCATCGAGACTCATGCGATGGCGTTTGAGACTCGAGGAGTACGATTATGAAATCGAATACAAAAAAGGAAAAGAAAATACAGCTGCAGATGCTCTATCCCGATTGTATCCTATCACTAATGAAGAAATCCAACCCAATGTAGAAAACCCGGACTATTATGACGAGTATATAGACTGGAAAATCAATATCACCCCAGCTCCGATAACCCAAAAACCTAACAGACCACACTTTAAACAAATTACAAAGACCGAACTGGGAGACTTTAACGAACAGCATTGGTTGCGTCAATTAACCAAACACTTTATTAAACACCGAACCGGACGCTTACAAATAGGAATAAACGACAATAGCTTCAGCACGTTAGAAAAGGTAAATATTCAACTCATGCTAAGGTTTCTAACAACTAGATTCCCTCAAATTAAATTAATATTTGGACAAGATCCGCCAGTAGACTACGATAACGAACAAAAACAAACGATACTACGCGAAAATCATAACGAATTAGTAGGACACTTAGGTATACACCGCACCGTGAAACGAATACAAGAGCACCATCACTGGACAAACCTAGAACAAGACGTTACAGAATTCATACAAAACTGCGAAACCTGCCAACGAGAAAAGCTAAATCGTATCAGGGCCAAGGAACAACCTATGATAACTGACACACCCTTAATCCTAATGACAAAATCGCAATGGACATATTCGGACCTCTCACCAAAACCAAACGGGGCAATCAGTTTATCCTGTCTATCCAAGATCAATTAACCAAATATCTCATCCTCATACCCTTAAAAGACCAAACAGCCAACTCAATCATTAACGAACTTTTGGATCACTATGTGTACATATTTTCCGCACCAAAAAGTATTCTGACGGACATGGGACGAAATTTCGTATGTAAATTGATGGACACATTTGAAAGGGCTTTCAAAATCCGACACATAAAAACCACTTCTTTCCATCCACAATCTAACGGATCCCTTGAACGAACGCATGCCGTAGTAAAGGACCTTATTCGAACTTGTACGACCGACCGACAGAACGACTGGGATGAAAACTTAAAATTAATATGCATGGGATATAATACTTCAGTACACGAGACGACCGGACATACCCCATTCGAACTAACATTTGGACGACAAGCTAACATGCCATCCTCAATATCAACCACTCCTAGCCTAACCAGAGAACAATTGTTTAACCTCTGGAAAAATCGACACAACGCCTATATAGCTAAAGCAAGACGAGTTACCGAATCTAACAAAAAGCGATACCAGAGGGATCAAATGCGAAAAATTATTAAAACACAGACGATATTCCGAGTAAAAGATAAAGTATGGGTACATAACGATCACAAAACTAACAAGCTAGACCACGAATGGCTAGGACCTGCAGAAATCCTCTCATCCAATCCACCCACCTATCTTATCGAATATTCCAACGGTCACACGCAAAGAATCCACGGTAACAGGCTAAAACCCTACCTTTCAGGAAGAAGACCATAATATGGATCATCATAACACTCGAGTACATTAGAAGCGATCTAGAAGTAAAACCATTGAATTACGCCAACATATTCCTGGAACACATTGACAATTGCTATCTGTACAACGAACAAATAGATATCACCCTTATAGTAGGCCTTAACGATCCAATTGACCAAGTTAATAGATTACAACGCGTAATAGATTTAATAGACCGTCAATGTAAACCACCTTGCGCTTACATACCAGAAATAAGCAGCCTAAAATTTAAGTACAGAAATCTTCAAAACCTGACTCGGCAACTCAAATTATTATTGCGTTATAAAAGCAAACGCGGATTGCTCAATGTCATAGGCTCAGTATCCAAAACTTTATTCGGAACTCTCGACGAAAACGATTTAGAACTCATTAACAAGAACATCGATACATTATTTGATTCCAACAATAAAATAAAAACAATTCTTAGTAACCAAACCGCACTCATCAAACGCGTGCTAGACAATACCAAAACAAATCAACTTGAAAACTTAGCCAACGATATACACAAGATTGAAAACCACAATGAAAAAAACGAAATATTAGTCTCCCTATTAATTCAAACCGAATCTACCATATCAGAACTCCATATAAACATCGACGAAATTTTTAACACTGTTATGTTAGGGAAACAAGGAATCATAAACCCACAAGTTATAGAACCCGAACAATTCTTAAAAACACTTGACCAAATAACGAGACAAAACTTTATGACTAACCATATCGAACCTTCAGTTCAAAACTTTCAACTAATTCTAGATCTAAGCAAACTAAAGGTATGGATAAGAGATAACAAACTTATATATACAATAACTGTGCCGCTTTTGGAAAACAATGAATGGAAAATAACTAAAATTTACCCGATACCTTCCAAACAAAACTCTGTATTCATTGCGCCTGTAATAGAAACTGATTTGATACTAACCGACTCAGAACAATACACCTTTGTCGATAGTCACTACTTAAACAAATATTGTAAACGAACGGCAATCATCCACATTTGTAAAAGAACTCAACCGAGTCACAATAGAATCAATTCACCTGAATGCAGATCAGAATTAATTACTAATCGACAGACGGTCAAAACTTGCCCGACTGCTGTCTTCAAGCTGGAAGAATTGACGTTCGTACCTTTGCAGACGGAAAACCATTATATTATTATTCCTGCGAAAAATGTACAAATCGACGTGTTATGTAAGACACATAAAATCCTAGAAATTAGACAACCAAGCTTAATTAGCAGTAAAACCGGGTGCATAATCACATACGATCATAATATTATGAAAATAGGAGGATCACATAAAAATATCTCTTACGAAACCAAATTTAAGAATAGCATATACAGCTTCGAAGAAACAGATGTTCCAATATTAGAGAAAATATTAGAAACAGCTCCAAAAGTAACTCACAATTTTAACCAATATAAAGCCAACCTCGACACATTACAAACACAAATCAGTACCCTGCAATTTGAGCGACGCATAAATTCATTGAAGGAATATGGCATATCCACACTACAAATATTAGGAATCATAGCCCTAGGACTAGGAACAATATATGTAATGTACAAATGTAAACTTTTCGAATGTCTACGCCGATCATTTCCTAAAAATGTACGTATCAAAATACTCTGCCCTACCGCTCGCGTAAACAGGATCGATCAAACATCAACAGTACCAAGGACGGTCACCTTCCAAAATATCACCGAAGACGAAGATGAGGGGATCATTCAACTTAGAAGCCCCACCAGAGCCTTACGCTTTAGCGGAGCAAAGCGAAGCTAAGGAGGGGGGAATGTCACGGTGGTCGTGAGAACGCAACGAAAGGATGGTTATGCCTCACATACCTTGGTCAGCAAAATGATGGCTAAGCAGTAATAGAAACCCTATGTGACCGGCATCCAGCGATAGCCCCTCCACAGGAGCCGGGTCCTTGATATAAAAAAGTACCTCTCGAGTCGTTGTAAGAACATTCTTTTCTGTGCTGTTTGACCATTCTGTATCGTTACTCTGTCAGTGTTCAATAAATTTTCTAATAACAATCAAAATTTAAGTACGAATTTCTCACCTTGCGTGCGGAACGTGAAATTACCCCGAATCGACGTGACACTACCATAGAAAAGGAGTGTCTGGCAATTGTTTACAGCGCAATGCACTTCCGACCGTATCTTTACGGAAGAAAGTTTACTATCGTAACCGATCATAAACCTTTAGTGTGGATGCATTCTATCAAAGATCCTACTTCTAGAATTTGGAAATGGAAATTAAAATTATCGGACTTTGAATTTGATATTGTATACAAAGAAGGCAGAGCGAACGCAAACGCAGACGCATTATCTAGGAACCCTCCAGAAGTTTGTTTACCAATCAGAAAGAGAGAGGAAGTCTCACCGATTCGCTATCCTGTCCCAAAAAGATTCGAAATAGACACGTCAACGGAAGACTCTCCCGTATTCGAAGCCAAACCACGCGTCTTGCCTCAACCCAGTGATTCCAAAAACCAAGGAAAGGGTTTTACCCGAAAACATTTTACAATAGAAGAAACCCCCATAAAATATTTAGACCAAGCACTAACAGAAATCAATGTAAGTACAGACAGAGAAATAACCAATCGAGAAAAGGAAGACACGGACACGACAAGCGAAAAAGAAACCTCCACTGTAGTTCCAGAACTAATTCAACAACAAGAAAAGGACACGAGACCTACGATAATTGCGGAACTAAAAATTTCGGAAACCCGAGACTCAATTGCAAGAGTAAGTGACCATAAAGTAGTATTTATAGATATACACGGCAAACCGATAGATAAAGGAGCCTTAGAAATGAAGGAAACGGGAAAATTGCCTCGTTATGAAGATTTAATGTTAGAAAAAGCAAGATTGAATTACGATTCCGGAAAATACATTGTATCCCTACCGATAAAGGAAAATAGAAATATTCCAATAACACCAGACAATTTATTAAACTCGCTAAGATCTCTATTAGACGTAGTAAATGAAAAACAGTTAACTTCGTTTAGCATTAGCAAAGGAAACTTGGAGGAAATACCCTGGCGATATACAATCAGAAAATTAAAGGAAATATTTATGGAAAAAACCTTATCCATCACCATTTGCACTGGAGAAGTAATTACTCCACCTGTGGAAGCGCGGAACAACATAATACGAGAAAAACATGAATCAAGCGTAGCAGGACACAAAGGAATTACCAAAACTTATCAAAGAATACGACAACACTACTATTGGGAAAATATGAAAAAGGAAATTCAAGATTACGTAAGAACATGTAAGGAATGTCAATTAAAGAAACTCACAAGAATAAAAGCAAAACAACCAATGGTACTTACAGACACACCAGGTAAAGCATTCGATAAAATTAGTATGGATATTGTAGGACCATTACCAAAAACTCAAAAGGGAAATGAATATATATTAACCAGCCAAGATTTATTAACAAAATACTCAATTGGGATTCCACTAGGAGGAATCTCTTCAGCCGAGATAGCGGACGCTTTTGTAAAGCGATTTATTTGTCGTTTCGGATCACCGAGAGCTATTCTCACTGATCAAGGAACGAACTTTACATCCTCAAATGAAGAAAGTAGCAAAGAGATTCCGCATCAAACAATACACCACGACGGCATATCATCCACAAAGTAACGGTTCAATCGAAAGATCTCACCACGTACTGATTGAATATCTCAAATTATACATTGAAAATTCCAGAAATTGGGACGAATGGGTAGAATTAGCTATGTTTTCTTATAATACCTCTGTACACGAAGGAACGAAATTCTCCCCGCACGAATTAGTTTTTGGACATTTAGCCAGAGAACCTACTGGTGAAGTAATAATCGAAGAGAACATGGAACCAACATACGCAGAATATCTCGAAGACCTGTTCGATAAAATTAACACCGTACAACGAATGGCAAGAGAAAATTTAATAAAATCCAAACTAAGATCAAAAGAATATTACGACCGACGAATCAACCCCCAGGATTTTAAAGTAGGAGATTCGATATATTTACTAAAAGAACCCAGTAAAGGAAAATTCTCCGATCAATATACTGGACCATATAAAGTGCTAGAAATCCTGCAGAACCAAAACGTCAAGATTGAAGTAAAAGGGATTCCGCGAACAGTGCACTTAAACAAGCTAAAACTAGCGCATAATCGAAATAAACAATGAATAAAGTGATTTCAGTGGGCAACGTAGTGCAGTAGTGTATGTTGTAGTGCTGTTCGTCGAATAATACAGATATCGAACACCTAAAAGGAAAAAGGGAAAATTATTATATGTGTTTCAATTATTGCTTAAATATAAAACGTGTTAACTCAATGAACAATTAACTAGTGAAAGTGAAAGTTACCTTGTGAACAAGTGATCAACATACAAGAAAGTGTACGTGCAAGTATAGGTTATGGATCGTTGTTCGTGGAACATAATGTATGACAGCTACCTAAAATAAATGAATAAATTAGTCTCAATTGTCTCAGTGCAAAATACGAGGTTACTAAGTGTTATAACTATATTGTGGATAAATCAAAAGGAAGTGTGACACTGTTCGTCGAATAATACAGATAGCGAAAACCTAAAAACGAAAAAAAAAAAGGAAAATTATCATGTGTACTCCAATTATTGTTTGAATATACAACGTGTTGATTCAATAAAATTAAAAGAGTGAAAGTGAAAGTTACCTTGTGAACAAGTAATCATCATACGAGAAGGTTTACGTGCAAAATAGGTTATGGATCTCTGTTTGCGAAACACCATGTACAACAGCCAGCTGAAAAATAAATGAACCAATTAACTTCAATTGCCTTAATGCAAAATACAACAGTACTAAATGTTATAACAATACTGTGGAAGCATTGCACTGTTCATCGAACAACACAGATGGCGGAAACCTGAAAAGAAAAGAAGTTTATTACAAGTGCTCCAATTACTGTTTGAATGTGAAACGAGCTAGTTCAACGAATAACTAAAACGGTGAAAGTGCAACTTACCTCATGAACAATTAATCACCATACAAGGAAGCGTACATGCATGAATTTCGCAGACTAACAAGAAGAAATAAAATAGTTGATAAAGTATAGAAAGCGGTTAGAAAATAATCAAGATAGATTAATTGAGAGTTAGTAATAAATGTAACCGGAGTAAAGGGATATTTGGTTATGTATTAATCTACGTAGTATTGTGATGTTAATTTGTAATGCACAATAGTGGTCGCACATACAATGCATTATATGTATATATTAAATTAAATAAATTAAACACCACCTTTATGACCACAGATATAAGACGATTGAAGGCAGCCGTAGTAGAAGGCAGCCGTAGTAAGTATCCAAGGCATATCAAAGAATCGGATGATGTTGCGGGAACGATCCAGGTAAGTGATGCAGCAACGAAAGAGTAGAATCTGAAGAATTACAGACAATGTTAATCTAACAAGTAGATTTTAATCACTAATAAAGAAACCAATTCATATCATACACAAAATAATAGCAAATAGCAAGTACATGCAATAATAAATTAATAGGGAAAATAAGAAAGGTTAATAAACACAGGAATAGGTTAGAAATTAATCAAGATAGACTAACTAAATATTAACAACATGACTGAACTCGGTGCAAAAGAATAAAGTTACGCTACACAAAATATCTGGTAACACAATACACAAAAACATTAACTAAATTAAACAAGACTTATATAAATGCAAGTCACGTATAATCAAAACAATGACTATCGAAATTCGATAACAATACAATCCATGCTATCACATTAAGGTAGCACACGGTATTGACACACACAATATCATGAAACACAAAACAATATTACAAAAACATTACTAAGTAAAATTATAGTGATTAACAATTAATTAACTATTTCAACGACACGCTACTGTTGACATTAAACCAACGCCATACCAAAGATACACGCGAGCGGCCATGTTGAAAAATTCGTCGCGCTCACATCCAAATAATAGCCAATAGAATGTAATACAGCATCATAATAGTAATGTTAGGTACTAATAAAAAAAAAACAACAACAACAAAAAAAAGGGGAGAGAGTTAAGGAAAATACATATAATAAATAACAACTAACATAATCATAACATATTATATATATTATATTATATACAGAGATACAGTATTCATACAAGGAACAGGTCCGAATGAAACATATATATATAAAAAAAAAAAGAAAAAAAATATATAATATATATATTAACTATTTTTGTATGT
>NW_022885594.1:0-18490 GCF_011952205.1 Bombus bifarius | reverse complement strand
GAGATCATCGGATTCGTCGAGAAAAGCCTTCGTTCAGAAAGTAAGGAAAATTGGCATTGCTGCTAATTGGTCAATCTCCCTATCGGTGGTTAGAAAAAGATGCTAGCCGCCCTCGAGGGAAAGTTGCTAGTGGGAGACGCCGCTCGTTGAAAAATAGGTCTCCTCTATTTTCCCGTAGTTGGGACAAAGACTGTTTGTCTGTTTGAAGGACTTTAGTTAGCTAAATCTTAAGATTTGTAACGGGCCCTCAGGCTAGCTGAACATGTACTGCGGAGACGCATCGACATCTGGCAATCATCTTACTCGAAGAATAGGGTCTGCGTGTGGCGAGTTACGGGACAGAGACCGTTGGAATGTTTATTGCCGTGTGTTACAACTATTTCATTTTTAAAGAGAGCTATACAATTACTCCATGTCTTTGTTAGACAAAGCGTTCATCCCGTGACCGCGGCTACGTTCGGCGACTAGCTGTCGCCTCGAGCACAAGCTCACTATCATAACTCTCAAACAATTACAATCGGATTGAATAACTACAATTGTTTAATTCCAGCTATAGTAGACTCTAGGTTACAATGTTGCGAGATTATCCAAAATTCCAAAGGCTCCGGTGTTCTTTCATCTCCGACATATATTACACTCCGAAGACCTCGATAACCCTCTTGTACGCACGCTTGTTGTCAACCGACCCCACCAGATTCTTCTAACAGCTTCGAATCGTCTTTGTCTCAACTGATACCTGGACGCCCTCTGACGCTTACACACACATTCACATGTACAGTGTAAATGTATCATCTACCTAACAGTAGTAAAATTTATTGTACGAATCCAAAATAGTGAGGGTTCAGAGTGCTATAATAAAAAAGATATCGAGCGCTAATTTGGAAAGGTTTTTATGCTGAGGTTTTAGTCCCCCTGTAGGGATTATCCCCGAGTGTATATCAGAGACGGCTATTCCGTTACTATCTGGTTATTGTATCGATAGCTGTGGCATGCAGTATGTTTTGTCCACCCTATTACTGCTTCTCAACATGTGACATTACTGAGCGTGTGACACTAGCGCATCCGATACCAGGCGGGCCCGTCAGCCTCGCGGTAGACGCATCCGATTACGCCATAGGAGCAGTACTACAACAACGCGTAAACGACAAATGGCAGTCGTTAAGATTTGTTACAAAATCCTTGACCTCCGCGCAGCGAAAAAATATAGAGCATATGACCGCAAACTTCTTGCTCTGTACACCGCAGTTAAACGTTTTAGAAACCCCTCATGTGCGCGTTCAATCAATATCTACACAAATGTTCACCGCGACAATTTCGCCATCTTGACTACATTGGACAGTTCACGACCGACATCCGATACATTAAAGGTTTGGACAATAATGTAGCCGACGCTCTATCTCGCATCGAAGCGATAGGGAAATCTGTGGACCATAAAACTCTCGCCGCAACGCAAGAAAACGACACCGAGCTGCGCAACATCATCAAGTCCGATACATCCGCATTACAATTAAGGAAGATACGTTTTCCTGATTACGACGTATCAGGCGTTATTGTACGACCGTTTGTATTGAAACCCTTGCGGCACAGCGTATATAATTCGCTCCAGGGACTTTCCCATCCTGGGATACGCGCCACGCAAAACCTGGAGACGACGCATTTCGTCCGACCGTCAATAAACAAAATGGTCGAAACTGGTCACGACAATGCCTGGCAGCCTATGGTCCACGTACCGTCATTCCGGTCCTCAATAAACCTAAGGACCCACCATAAACCTTAACTTTTTAATTTAACTGTTAGCACATGTTTTCAAGTTAATGTGCTTATCCGGAAGGATTTTCTAATCCTATAAGTGTTTCGGTTTATGGCTGGTTCTTAGACAAGTCGTCAGGTTTATTAGACGCTATTAAAAATTACGGAGAGAGCGGGTAGTCACCTAATGGGAAAAACGAATGTTTGTCTAACGACAAAGCTGGTTTTTCCCATGAACAAGGTCACCCATGAGCCACGTTGGTAGGAGGCTTCTTCCTCATACCTTTATGCATTAACGTAGGTTATAATCAAGCCGCATCGTGGACCGTTACCCTCACTTTTCATAACGAAAAGTGTGAACAACGAATCCCCTTCCTTCGTTCAAAAAATACCTACAAACCGAGCTTTCCTCCGTAATTACATGAGAGCGGAAGTTCAGTTAACTCTCCATTCTAACATACCCAACATCTCAAGACTTCGTCGACGACAACATATCTACCAGGACGCGAGCTCTGTCTTTAGATCAATCATCGTCTCTACACTGATTCTCTCATCTAAGAGCAATCCATTTATTCTTCACTTACCTCTAACGCATCGGCGTTATTATCTTGTGTAAAGTTGTTGGAAATACATACTTTATAACCCTGTTAATCGCAGCGTTATACAACCTCAACCACCCCTATTATCTCAATGGAAATCAGGGGATCGATCTGTTCGCGGCATCGATTATTACAATCGTAACGGGAATTTACGACTTCCGTTGACGCATTTCCTAGCAAAAGCGTCTCCCCACGACTGGTCGAAAATACAGTATGCTTGTGCGAATTTCAACAAAATTGCAATGGGTTACAATGGATTACAAAGGGGGAGGGAAGTGCAATGAATTATTACGATAAATTGTAAGGGGTGTGAAGTGGGATGAGGTGATAGGAGAATTGGTGTGAGTGGAATAGTATTAAGTGAATATCAGGGTGTATGATACATGGCTCCATCAAGCGGTGGTATTAGGCGGGGGGGGGGGCGGTGTATCGCTCACACCAATTCCCGGGCCCCTTTCAATCGCAGCCGGGGCGGTCATCGTGGAGGTTTTAGTCGGCTGGAGTCCGGCACTACCACGCCGCTTTTCCCCAGAAGCGACCTGGTGTCAGTGCGGATTTCCTCCACGTTAATAAAAAAAAAAGGGTGTATATTACAAGGGAGTCGACGTGGATTATGATCGAGTGAGTGAGTTACAATATGTTTGGGTATAATTAAATGGTAATATCTTCGCTGAACAAAAATAAATGGAATAATTGGAGGATCTAATGTTAAATGTGAGAGAAACAAGAAGTGTAATGCTCGATAATCGTGGCGTGATGAGTCATAGATGAACAATATCAAAGAATATAAGGCAATAAATTATTGAATTATTGAATTAAAATATGAAGAGGAGTTGGTAAAGTCGAGTATCTATAGAAAATGCAATTACGAATCTCAATTTAAATGATAAAACTTTAAAAGGAAATAAAATTAGAATTGAATTAGGAGAAGCCAGAGTTCAATAAAATATAATAAAGAGTGGTAATATAATGAAGGAGTATTACGTAGAATACTACATAATATAATTGAAGAACTATATAAATATAAAGTTTTAAGAAGAAATTTATTTTCAACCTTAAGTAATTTAAATACAATAGCTTAGGATAAATATGTTTGGAACTATAATGACTCATCAGATAAAGTCAGTTCATAATGGAAAACAGTGAAAGAATTAGAGAGTGGAATTAGAAAGAAAGGAATTAATAGGAAACAGTAGATAATTTAAAAAGTAATAAATTAATGTATATAACGTATTAGTAAATGTTTAATATGCGTGAGTACGTTGTTGTAGATAATTCGAAAGGACGTTGGTTGTTCGCATTTATTGATGAGTTATTATAGCTTCATAACTACAAATTAATTAATTAATTAATTACAAACTATTAAATTAATGGTTAAGAATGGAAAGATTAAAAACGCCTTTAATAACAATAACTCATCACGCTAAGTCTGTTTATCGTGTTTTGTTTTTGTTTTAGTCGTTATTTATTTTACTTTTAATTGAATAACGAGAATCGTTTTGTATTAATTTTCAACGCAACAGTATTTAATATTGGCTTCGAGATGATAATTAATATAATAGATTTAAATGGTGTAAGATTATGAAGTATGATAGAGAATGCAATTGCACACGATGGAACACAATAATACACTAACACTGCCCTTTGGGTGGCTTCGACACGATTAATACCTGCTGGATTGGCACATGAATATTAGTAGATCGATGAATTGAAGAAGATACATGTGGGTGGTAGCATTGGGGCAAGGTGAGGTTTTCTTGTCACTAGGGTCAACTGTGAGTTGATGGGATAGGGGAAATGCAAATGCAAATGCTTATATGCAATGGAGTGTAGGAAGTAGGGCTCACATAATAATTTGAACGACGTGATGAGACGCGCACGTGTCATACGGTTGCCAATAGGTAAGCGGGCCCCTTCTTTAGGGGCTTTATGATACATTAAGGAGTGGTGCCATCTACATGTATGAAGTGAAGTATTATTCAATATGAAATGGTATGTGTCAATCTGGCTAAGTGGGCCACCTGGTGGCAATGGTTAATTAGGAAAGCTTAGTAACATGTACCGAGGGACATCTATGCAGGAGGGCTCGATGTATGCTGTTACAGTGGAAACCTCATGTACCTCCGAATTAAAAAGGGTTTATCCTCCGATGAGCAAGAAAAATCATAATTATTGGCGGAGTGAACAGTCGATGAAGTTAAGAAAGGAGGTGATGACGACGAGAAGAAGAGCTAGAGAGCAATGGCGAGAGGAACTGGAGACGCGGCACAGTGGATTTAGGAGTTGCGGAAAAAGAAGAGGCAGATGAGGAAACTGATTCGAACCAACAAGGAGAAGGGTTGAAAGGAGTTCTGTGCCTCGTTGGGCAGGGATCCATAGCGAAGGGCGTACAGGGCTATCATGACGTAGCTTTTCTTAACGAGACCGAGGGGAAATATAAGTAGAACCCACGGGAGTATTAGTGTCAGCGAGGGCTTGATCACGAAGGAAGCGCTACTGGATGCCGGAGCTGAGATGAACCGGAATAAAGTGGTTGGTGTAGATGGCATACCAGGAACGGTGGTAGAAGAAATTGAAGGTTGCAAAATTACGTGTTGAACAGTGTTATCAACTGAGCACGAAGAAATTCGTTTTTCTTGAAAATGAAGCTTTATATGGAAAGATCTTATTCCACATTTTTCTCTTATTTTTGCACGTCGAATAACTTCCCTCTGCTTAATCGGTAACTAACCAAATTTACATGTTTCAAACAGATTTCCAAGATCAATTTTCTCGAAAACAAAGCCTGTTATTCTTTATATCTTTCTTGTTTTTCTTCGTACAAAACTGTTTTTCGTTTGTTCCTATTACTTGGCCGGATCTTATGTTTCACATATTCTAACATACTCTATTCATATAAAAATTCGTAGTATAATAATCGTTACTTTCGATATTAAAATCATTATTAAATATTCGTTTAATTAATCTTAAAATTGTGATACAATCATAAAAAGCTACCAAAAGAATGATGTCTAGATTTTACAAGCATGCCACAAAATATATATGTCGGAGATGAAAGGACACCGGGGCCTTCCTTTGGAATTCATCGGAAAACCCTCAATATTTTAGCCTCTATAACTTAACTCGATTACAATTGTTCGAGATTTGTGATAATGAGCTTGGGCTCGTGGCGACAACCAGTCGCCGAACGTAGCAGCGGTCAAGGGATGAACGCTTTGCCTGACAAAAGTATGAGGTAATAGTATAGTTCTCCTTAAAAAGAAATAGTTGTAGCGGTACTCGACAGTAAATATTCCAACGGTTTCTGTCCCGTGGCTCGCCACACGCAGACCCTATTCTCCGGGTGCGACGATTACCAGACGTCGATGCATCTACACAGTACATGTTCAGCTAGCTTGAGGACCTGTTATAAATCTTAAGATTTAGTTAACTAGTTAAGTTCTTCAAACAGACAACCAGTCTTTATCCTAACAGTCCCTAAATCTCTAACACCTACTGCGGGAAGATACGGGAAATCTGTTTTCCTCAAGGACGACGCTTCCCGTGTCGTGTAAAATTAAGGTAAAAATAAGGAACTTGTTAATTTCCGAAAAGGAGATTAAGTTCTTTTTATTTTTTTACTCAATTTATACAATTTTTTCGGTTCGCGATGATACACTTTCGATACTTGGATTAGTTAAGAATTTTTTTTATTAGACTGACTGGATGATTTTGAAGGGAGCATTTATATTCTTCCATTCGTTGGAGTGGGAGAAGGTTTTGTTTATACTTAGTGTAAAATTCGGAGAACGGCTGGAGTGATCGAATGCCACTCAGGCGGCTGAGAACGGGTGCTGACCGGACGGTCACACGCGATAAGGCGTTCGGAATTTCGGTTTGTTATATACAGTTGCTCGAATTTCGTCTGTGACATTCCCCCCTTCTTAGATTGAACTTGATCCCTCAAGTTTTCTTCAGAAGACTTTTGTGGAATCGGACTTGACGTGGCTTGAAAATTACAGCTGATTCCTCCTCTCCATCTGAGTGGTATGTGTTGGTTGGAATATAGATGTTGGGTGTTGAGCCCAGGGTGAGTGGTACTGGTGGGGCTGTCGCATTGTGGCTGTTGATTACAGTTTCATTTCGGCAGCAAAATAAATTGATACATAATTTGTTCGGTATACATTTCCTGATGCATTTGAATACCCCTATTTTGTTTAATCCATATATACCTAGTATGCCTAATGCTATGTACCCTAATATCTGGAGCGTGGTCAGTCCCCAATACTGTATATTTTTAATTCTGTGTTCGAAATTAAGAGTTTCTATCTCGTCGCCTATTTTATCGATCGTTGTTTTATAGCCTTGTAAATTATCTATTATTTTCGGTGCTCGCTCGAGTTTATCTAATAGATGAGTGAAACTATCGTTTGTTTTGAGCGCTAGGGTTTTTGTTTTGATTTCGTATATGACTTCGTTTTTTGTTTCGCCTATACGTATGTGTTCGTCTTTGTACAATATATCGCAAGAAGTGTTAGCTCTTATGATGGAAGGCTTGTCAAGTTTTTGTAAGGTATGTTTCGTTTGGCAAATTGTGTCTATTTCTATCGGATTTGCTGGTATCGCAATGTAACAGTTGCTAGTTTTGAGCGGTATAAAGCTAATGTCTTCAATCTTAAGTACAGTTATTTGACAATGTTCAATGTGTGGTTTGAAATTTATTATTTCGCTGCGACAATCGGTTTTTGAATTTCTGTCATGGATTGGTAGTGTTTGTTTGCATATAGTGGTTCCGGCTCGATTCTTACAAAGTTTGTTGAAATACTCGATATCAGCGTTTATAAATGAAAGACCTGAAGTTAAATATATCTGATGTTCGACTACTGGAGCCAAAAATACTCCATTTCTTTTACTCGGGATAGGATATACTTGTAATATGTTCCATTCTGTGTTAGAGACTAAAGGTACTATGATTTTGAAAAATATTTTGTCATCTATTGTGAAGATTTTAAGATCACTGATGTCGAGTATGAATTGAAAATGTTCGGTTTTGGCAGAAATCGCGGCTACCTATTGCCTTGGCGTAATTTTCTATGAATTCATTGGGGTCAAGTATTTGTGGACTAATTATTCCTTGTTTGCCTAATATCATGACGTTAAGTATTTCATCTAATTGGAAGTGTAAAGTTTGCATCGCGGTGTCGACTTTCATGATCATCTTAAGCATAGATCTATCGATATTTGCCTGCTGTTGTAATTTTAATATATCACTATATGATCTCTCTAAGTGGTTTAGGTTTTCTGAGTTTACAATTTTTCTAATAAGTGCTGTTTGATTAGCTATTACGGTCTTGATTTTATTATTATCATCGAATAGTTTGTCCATATTTTTGTTTATGAGCGTAAGATCATCATCGTCGAGAGTCCCGAACAGACTTTTCGATACGGAACCTATGATGTTAAGCAAACCTCGTGTGCTCCGGGTATGTGTTAACGCTTTCAAGTGTTTTGCGAGTTGTTTTAGGTTATTGATGCGATTTTGTAATCCGCCTAACTCTTCGACGTATTGTTTGCTGATTGCACGTGAGTCTATCGTTAATTTATATGATTCTATTGCGCTTATCTGTTCGTATATGTCGCTAGTGTCTAATCCTACTATTACATTGGCAGTGTCGCTGTATAAATATCCTTTTCCTATGTTTTCTACGAATACAGAGTTTCCTTCTAATGGTGTAATATTTATTTGCGCGGATACTATTCCGGCAAAGAGGAGCGTCGACCTGGAAAGTAAGGTTTTAAACGATTACCGTGTATCTTTTTGTCTTGAATCAGATAGTATGGAGTACATACTTTATCAATCGTGTACGGTCCTAACCATTCCACATCAAGTTTATGCCTTTTATGATCGTTATGTATTAAAACGGAGTCTCCTTCTTTGAAAACTGATTGAGGTTTTATAATTTTACGTTTTTGATCGCGCTGATATCGCTGTTTACTTTTGATCAATGTTTCGCGAGCGTGTCGGAGTCTAGAGTCCCATTCCTTTTTGCGGAACGTGACTTCGTCTGCGTATGTGCGTTGGGGATTCTTGGATATTGTGGAGGGAAGATTGGCTTGGTGTCCGAATGTGAGTTCGAATGGCGTGTAACCAGTAGAGTCGTGTATCATTGTGTTATATGCAAGGCATACAAAGTTAAGTTGATCGTCCCATTCTTCATCCGAATTTCGCTGTATCGATTTTAACATGTCTGTTATTACTGCGTGTGTCCGTTCTAACGATCCGTTACTTTGTGGGTGGAAGGATGTCGTTTTGATATGTTCTTTATGGCATTCAGGCGGTCGGTAAGATTTTGTGTTAATGATTTTATTTTCTTTTAACGTTATTGTGTGTTTAGCAAGATTAGTGCATGGTAATAAGTCGGTCTCTAGATTGAATACGTCAAGGTAGAACAGCAATATCTTTTCGATTGGTTCACGGAGGGTTTTCTCTATATGCGAAAGTCTAACTAAATCTTTAAACATGGAGACTTGATCATACGTATTTGAATTTTCGATAAAATTAGTCATTTTGGCTGGGCACTCACCACCATTGATAAAGCATATCGTTGTCGGTTTTCCTTCCAGGTAGACTGTTTTTGACACTGCTTGTTTTGGAGGTACGTCGTTTTCCTGTTGCAATAAAAGTATATTATTGTCAAGTTTTAATTGTTGATTCGAGAGTTCAAATTTGAATTTAGATAGGGCTGGCAAACCGAGTATGCCGTCTTCTATAATTGGAAAGTTGTCTTCTACCACAAAAAATTCTAGAGTTTTGCCAAATAGTTTTATCAAAGCGTGTTCGTTGGTTTTAAATTTAGAGTGTCCCATCGAGAATTTCCGTTCTTTTGTTATTCTTGGTCGTAATACGCATCTTCGCTTGAGTATATTAATTCCTGCTCCGCTGTCAATGAGGAATTTATGTCGCTGTCCGTCGGATCGTAAAAGTACTGTGGGTAGTCTTCCTGTTGTGGCGTTAATTCGTAGGTCTGGTCTATTGGTTCCTCTATTTCTTCCTTGTGTGTCTCGAGATTGTGGACTGCTGGTGGTCTCGGAAATTGGCTGGGTGTTCGAAAATTTTTACATTGACTGGAGACATGTCCGATCTGGTTGCATTTGAAGCATTTTAATTGTGTCCTTTGGGCAAGTGGTATTTGTTCGGTTTGTCGGAAGCTTCTTGGCATTGGATTGGGTGTTGGAGTTGGTTTTTTAGTGATCAGATTAGGATTATTGGTTGTTAGTCGTTGCTGCTCAGGGAGTCGTAATCGTTCTATTGGTTTTGGTCGTCGATTTCGATCTTCCCTGAAGAATCGCTCGATGTCGGTGGCTTTCTTTTCGGCTTCAAGGATATTGTATGGTGGATTGGCGAGTAGTAATTGTCCTATTTCGCCTTTCAGGCCTCGGATAAAATCGATCACGGAGTCTTTTAAAATCCTGTCGTTCATAGCTCGTCTAGTAATTTCGTCACGGTATTCGTTCGTTATACTGTATTGTAACTTATTGAGTGCTCTGCGGAACCTGATGATATAACTTTGCACACTTTCGTCGTGACGCTGTCTCGTTTCGCGTAGCTGGTCTTGATGTTCTCTAACAGAGTCTTGGGTGGCTACGTTTCGTCTTAGGGCATCGTACAGGTGTCCGTATTCGTATATCGATATATTGCAGATGGCCATTGCGGCTTTACCCGTGATTTTCCCGATTTTGATCATTTTTAATAGTAACGTGGGTTCGCTACACATGGCTCGTAATTCGCGTACTTCGCGTATGAATTCTTCTACTCCGATATTGTCTTCGCCGTTTAATTGCGGAATACATACTATCGCGTCTTTGGCCCGTAAGCTCGGAGAGGCGAATTGCGGTGGACGGTCTTCGTAAGAGGGATGGTTGTCTTCTTCTGTTCGAATTGGAACGCATGGTGGGGAAGTTCTATCTCTCGCGGCAACAGATTCGTCCATAGTAATAAGGGAGCCTAGTTCTGTAGTAGCGTCGCATCCTATTTTTATTTTGGAGATATTTTTGCCTAATAGTTCTATTTCCGCTGCACGCTTCTTATTTTCACTGTCGGCCGTCCGTTGTGTCTCTTCTACACGTTGCGCAAGAATTTCAATTTGTTTTTGTATCACGTCGAGTATGGCACGAATCGAATTGTCCGTACCTCCGTTTGTAGAAACGGTTTCAATAGTTTCGACTTTGTCTTTTCGTGATGTGGGCATGATTCTAATTGAGCTTATTGATTCTGAACTACTGTTGCTATTTGAACTCGAAGCGCTTGAGAAACTGGGTTTTCTCACACGGTATCGTGAAAATGAATCCAGATTTTTCAGCTTACCGTAGTAGCTATGACCGTTGAGGAGTATCAGGGATGTTTCCTCTCTGGTTGGTTCTAGATTCCGAATCTTATTCGTAGGCTTGCTCTGCGCTGGCCGTAGTCCTCTCGTCTAGTTTCACCGTAGTGGAACGTTGAAAGTTGCTGCAGGGCTTCGTAGTAGCAAAGATTCGCACTGGGTCCGTTAATCCTTCGATCTTCAATGATGCGCGTACGCCGAAATCGTAATTTCGTTTGCACTGAAGTGAATAGATCCTGGCACGGATCGCTAAAAATGTCGTGTAAAATTAAGGTAAAAAATAAGGAACTTGTTAATTTCCGACAAGGAGATAAAGTTCTTTTTATTTTTTACTCAATTTATACAATTTTTTCGGTTCGCGATGATACACTTTCGATACTTGGATTAGTTAAGAATTTTTTTATTAGACTGACTGGATGATTTTGAAGGGAGCATTTATATTCTTCCATTCGTTGGAGTGGGAGAAGGTTTTGTTTATACTTAGTGTAAAATTCGGAGAACGGCTGGAGTGATCGAATGCCACTCAGGCGGCTGAGAACGGATGCTGACCGGACGGTCTCACGCGATAAGGCGTTCGGAATTTCGGTTTGTTATATACAGCTGCTCGAATTTCGTCTGTGACAAGAGCATCGTCCAGAGACGTTTTCATCATACACAAATAACTTTGTTTTTCTTGTTGCAGTCGGAAGCGTGGAGAATTCGATGTTTCTGGCTGATCTGTTGTTTTATCATTTGCGCGGCATTTTTTCGCGGTTAGAAGAAAGATGAGATTAATATCTTTGTGGTATTTTGATACTTATCGATCTGCCGATAATGTTGGTGCTGGTAGGGGAAAGCGTGGTTGAGAAGAAGCGCGCTTTTTCGATAAATTATGAATTATGGCTAACGGTAATTCACGCAATTTACATAATCTAGATGGAACAGACGCTTTTCAAGATCGCTTGTCGACTCATTTATGTTTATAATTTTCAGGAGAAGAAAATCTAAACCTTGAATATATTCAATTCGAATATGTACTGTAGCCTAAATTCGGGTCTTTTTTCGGCTTTCAACGATATCGATTTTGTCTCGATTGACTTCCTGCCGGTTTACGTGCTTTTATTCTTCCTCCTTCTTCTTCTTCCGGTGTCCAATAATTCCTTTGAAAATCGACGCGGTTCGTACCGAAGCGTACGCTTCCGATGCGGAAAGTACGCGATCGAAGCGCGTGGCTTCTGACCGGAAGCGTAGCCTTGCAAACGCGATTAGATTGCATTAGCTACGAGACTGAAATTAAATCTCGAGTCGGAATTGTATTTAATTTTCTTCGGGAAGTTCAATGCCGGAATCGAAAATTAGACGATTGAATAGGGATTCCTAGTTGATTTTAGACGTCCCTCTTCCTGTAACTCCCACCGAACTTGCATTGGGCGTTGTTCGTAGGCTTGTCGTGCGGCAAACCGTTTCGCAAGAGCTTATTTGCATTTCCTCTAACTGCGGTTCGCATAAGACGCGTCAAAGGAATATTGACTACTATCTATTAGGTCAGATTTTTTCACTATTTTCTGCTTCTCGTAGGATTGTAATGTTACAGTACCGGTAACACGAAGCTTGATCTACGGCAAATAATAAAATATCTTTGAGATTAAAAAATATAAAGATTTGAAAATTAGGACATTTGAAAGTTTGTACTTACTCGACTGAATTGCTATTAAGTGACGTTTAAAAATTTTAATCACAAGGTTGAAAGTAATATAGTTAGTAATTCTAACGAACACCTATCCTCAGATAGATTGGTATACACACGCGAGTCGACCGTATTCTCCGGAAATGAAAACAACTACATCCCTGGAACCTGGAACACGTGATTTTCCGCATATCCATTAAAGCAACATCGGTCAGTGACTCGTCTACGGTGCAGTCGCTAGACTCAATTAATGACCACGTTCTGGTCGTAAATATAGAAAAGGCAACGAGATATTTTAGTTTCTTGGCTAACTGGGCTGAGGTTGGGTCAATGTTTCTGTGGATTTCATTTACCTCTTCCGGCCTCCTTATATTTTCTGAATTCTTACAATTTCCGAGATACCAGTTCATAGCAAATTGATTCTTATTATGGCGTAGGATATAGTAAATCTTATTGTCTAAAAATACAGGAAAAGATTTCATTTTAGATGATTATTTCATTAAAAGATTATTATTTTTTTAACATTTTATTCAAGCGTTTCTTAAGACATTTGTTCAAAGAGATGTCAGGTTATAAAAAATTGAATCAACCTTCCCAAAGCTCCTTAACCTCTTGTTATTTTTGATAAATCAATAGCATTACGCAATATATACCGTGTGATTTCCCTAGACGATCTAGTAGCACTCTTCTTTACAACCTTCTTTCAAAACGAGAAACAAGAAGAGGATTTACCAAATATCATTGTCATCGAAGCGCAGAGACGCTCCGGTGATTCTTATCTCCATTCATCTCTCCGAGTGAAACTATTTGACGTCGCCTTGAATAGACTCAGACAGTTTTGTCGGGGGTCCGTGTCGTCGCCTGTAGCCAGCTCGCACGATCGTGAATGGAAAGACTCGTATAAAATCAAAGGGCCGACAGACTCTTCCTGCTTAGACGAGATCAATAAGATCTCGTTCAATAGAGAAGTTACCTTCTCGACCGCCGGCGCCGTATTACCCTTCAAAGTCACCGGAAAGTCATATAAGCCAACCGATGCAGCCTAACCTTTATCCACAGATAAAATAGGTTTCTCTTATTCCATCTGAATTTCTAAAGAAACCAAGACTTGATTTCAGTCTGGTTAAAAGCTTCGCTCGATTAAAGCTGTTTTTCAAGCAATAACCTACTTTGTGAATTTCATGCACGCGAATCCAAGTATGTATGTGCCTTTTAAAGACGCCTTGTTTGTTTACTCTTCTCGAGCTAATTCTTCACTATTATTATCTACATTATTTTCACTGGCTAACAACTGGTTGGTCTGCAATTGACTAACCAATACAAATTTTTCGTTACGTGCATATATTCGAAAGAATTCGAAATTAAATTATCATGTATTACGGGCAGTTACGATAGAGTGACACAAAGCAATCTGTGTTTGAATGCCTCCACTCGTGGACAATATCGATATAACCTAAATGCGATAAATCGCGAACGTTTGATTCGACTCATGGGAAATTTACGCGTTTTTGAATCGTTCCGAGTCGCACGCGAAATGCAGGTCAGAGAACCGTCTAATATTTATTGTTGAGATCGTGGGCTTGATCTTAATGGCGCGGCGGCACGCGATTCTTTACCAACTATGCTCCTTCACTCCAGCTCTCGACCTTCTTCCCTATTCAACTAGCTCGAGCAGTGAAATTGACTCTGCATGCCTGTGATTTTGACAGGGAATGGGAGTCGAGTTCGTAGTGAATGCACATTGTGTATACGTGTTTTAGGTGGTTTGTGTGAGTTTGTTGCGGAGATTCGAGACATTTATTTAACCTCTTTATCATATTCGAGCCTGTGCGATATAACCATATCTTAAATGTAATAAGTTTTATTTTTTCTTGCAAAGTTCTTGAAATATATGTAATATCGTGATGTAATATGTTTACAAAAAGTGGACAATATAGAGATGTTAATCAGACAGAAAAGACGATTGTGGCTTAACTTGAACTATTCATACCAAACGTACAGAAAACAGCGCAATCCACACTCTCTCGGCAACGCCACTCGCAACCTCCGTCTCCGCTCAACTCGCACTCGGCTTCTCGACTCGCACTCTGTTTCTCGACTCGCGCTCTGATTCTCGACTCGCACCCTGCTCCTCGACTGACCCTCTCTGGCCGTTGTCGCATTCTGTTGTCCTTTTCCTAGGCCCACCGCACACGTGTTCTGCAGACGCTCGTAGCCAGGGTCACGTAGGTCTTTTCCACGAAACTATGCACTTGAAAAGACCGATGACACATTGATGGGCCCGACGGCGCCTCGGCTCTCGCGACAGTGTTCATAGTTCGCCCGATATTTCCCAGGCCTTTCGTCCACGATACTACATTCGGCCATCCTGCAATAACATCTGCCCTCAGATGTTGCCTTCTATCTCGCTGTCATCAGATGCGTCACTTTCGGCGTTTAGGACCCAAGGTTTCATAAAATCGAGGTATGTGCGGGTCCTTCCTTCGGTATTGCTTCACACGCTTTCTTCTTTTCTTGTAATTTCGCAGGTTCCCTTCTAGCTTACCTATGTTTCGTTCGGTTAGGCTACAGCCAAGGCAGTTGGATACCACGTGTTCGACCTTCTCGCGTAACCCCTTGAACCAGAAGTCCTTCTTGACCATAGCTTCTGTTTTGGTAACCTCAAAATGCCCACGCTCGTGCGCTTGCCTGACTACTTGAGCCCGCATCGCCTTCGATACTACTATTAGCACATCGTCCTTACACTCCTTATACAAAATATTGTTTCTTACTACCTGCCCATCGGCTTGACTGCACGTTGCGGCGTCCAAAATCCTACAGACTTCAATGTCCTTGTTCTGTGCCCTTCTCAACCGTGCAATCAGCCCGTCTTCACTCTCCGTTACATACATAGTTCTCGGCAGGGGGTTCCTACTCGGAGCATCTATATGCTGCATACTTTTCCCCGGCCGATGACACACCTGATACTTAATCTCGCCTAGTAACAAGGCCCATCTAGCCACACGCACACGCGAATCTTTCTTTCTAACTACACCTATCGGACTCGCATACTCCGAGTCTGACGATTTGATGACACCCTCGTTTGTCCACGCTTCCATCAAATCATCTTCTTCCTTTCTTTCCGACGGCGCCAGTCTTCGCGGTCTTCGCGCTACCGGCTTGTCGCTTTCCAAAACTACTTTTGCGGTTATTCCGACGCCTCGCTCCTTCTCCAGCCTATACCCCCAAACGATATCGCGAATCGCTTCACGATAATGCGGTTCCCGTACGTGTGTCAGGTCTGTTTCGTCGGTCTGTTCTACCACATTAACTCTAAACGCATCCGGCACGTCTTTGTTAGCCTGTTCGTCAAGCCGCAAGAAAGTCACTTCGCCCCGTTTAACCCGTAACTCTACCTGATCCAGAAAATCAGTGCCTAACAACAGGCCGTGCTTCGTCAATATTTTGTTTGAGACAACGTGCAAAGTGATTGGCAGTTTACACCCATCAACCGTCATTACCTTAGTGAATTCACCCCAGGTCTCATTGCCAGCGGAACCAACACCATCGAACTTAAGCTTGCATTTACCTAGCGGTGGTGACCCTAACCTCGCATACTCGTCTGATCGAATGAACGTGAGATCACTACCCGTATCCACTAATGCCACAAACCTACAATCATCTATCGCCACTTCCTTCACATACTTCCCCTTTTCGGATCTTGACACTACGCAAGTCTCTTTCGGTAGTGCCGTACACCTCGCTGCAATATGTCCAAATCCGCTGCACTTGAAACACCTAACACCTTCTCCCCTCTCCGGACACTTAACACTTAGATGATCCTCACTACCGCAAATGAAGCATCTTCTTTTCTTCATTGCATCTACAGATTGACTGGGCTTCCCGTTCTTCTGGGTTTTAGCCGACTTCACAGTCGACTTTGCTCTGCGACTCTTCTGCTCTTCGTACATCACTAACCTCTTCCTCAACTCTTTGATTGACGTAGCGCCGTACAATACAGCCTTATTGTTCTCGTCGTCTATTATTCCATCCACTATGTATTCCACTTTTGCTTCCTCCTCCATGTCCACATGGCTGGCTATTTCGAGCATGCGGTACATGTAAACCAAACATGCTTCATCACTCTCCTTTTTTGTTTCTTCAAGTTTCTGATGAACTTGCCTACTGTTGACTTTCCTCGAAAATTCTTTCACTAGCCCCCTCTTCAATTCATGCCAAGTCCTGGCATGACACTCGAAGCTCGCAAATATTTTCGCTGATCCCTTCAGCAGCTTCCTCGCGTAGACTGCCTTCTGCCCATCCGACCACATGCACGTATCAGCGACTTCCTCGAACGACTCGAACCATCGTTCGACATTTTCACCTCTGTTGCCACTAAACGACTCTAATGCATCTTCGACGTCTCTAAAACTCAGTGTCGAACCAACACATGCCCTTCGACAACATTCGTCACGGTCCTGATACACCCTTCGCGTATCTCTCTTGTATCCTCTTGCGTTTTTCTTGTCATCTTCATCCTCACTTTCGTCGTCGCTTTCTTCTTCCGACGATATGTCATTACCATCCATGGCCGCTCGTAGCCGTGCGCGTAATTCTACTTTTCTTCCCGTCGTTTTTAAACCCAAACTAGCGAGGCGCTCCTTCAACTCCTTCGTATTCATTTTCCCAACATCCTCACCTTCGTTACAATCACGCTCAGCTCTCTGTACATTTTCTAAATCTCGTTGACCGGTTAGCTCTTCACCGCCCGTCGATCCCTTACGATACGATTGTCCAGCCCTACACGCCCGATTCAGCCTTGCAATCAGCACTGACCTCGCACCCGATATAGGGAGGTTCATTCGCGCGAGCTTATTCCTCAGCTCCTCCAGCGTCGAACCCTCTTCACCCGACAATCGTTCGTCCTCGACGTTTGCCATTTTTCACACTACACAAACTTAAACAGTCAACGATATCGTCTTTTACCGCACCGCGTACCGGTAAATTCACAACTAGCTCGAATAGCTCTGCTAAACCGTTTCGTTTTCTGTCTTGTCCAATCCCGGCTGAGCCCCCCAAAAATATGTAATATCGTGATGTAATATGTTCACAAAGAGTGGACAATAGAGATGTTAATCAGACAGAAAAGGCGATTGTGGCTTAACTTGAACTATTCATACCAAACGTACAGAACCCAGCGCAATCCACACTCTCTCGGCAACGCCACTCGCAACCTCCGTCTCCGCTCGACTCGCACTCGGCTCCTCGACTCGCACTCTGTTCCTCGACTCGCACCCTGCTCCTCGACTGACCCTCTCTGGCCGTTGTCACATTCTGTTGTCCTTTTCCTAGGCCCACCGCACACGTGTTCTGCAGACGCTCGTAGCCAGGGTCACGTAGGTCTTTTCCACGAAACTATGCACTTGAAAAGACCGATGACACATTGATGGGCCCGACGGCGCCTCGGCTCTCGCGACATTGTTCATAGTTCGCCCGATATTTCCCAGGCCTTTCGTCCACGATACTACATGTATATAGTTTACGCTTCGAGAATTATATGTATTGAGAATATGTATTTGCGCTGATTCTTTGTCCCGCTTGTTATGGCATACGTGTTATAATGATCCTCTAACAATGCTTTCAGGTATGATATTGTATACATTCATCCAGTTTCATTCGACGCCGGTGTCACGTAAAATGGATACTTGGGTTGCGAGAGAAAAGAAAGCTGAGTCGTAGCCCAACTATTAATTCTCTTTTATCGAACTTTATTATAACTTTGGCACTTACAGTAGAATAACGTTGAACAGAGAAAGGGGTGTTGTACAAGAACAGCAACTAGAACGAGAACTCCCCGGGCTGGGTGAAGTCTCGGCTTATATACACCCTGGCTTGGGGATGTTGGGGAGTTTGGTGTGGATTCCAAGGAGTCCGAAAGTCGGGGTTGGGGCCTTATCTCTGATGGGGACTAAGATGCGTCGCGGCGTTGGCGTCCGACAGTCGGGAGTCGATGTCTTTTCTCTGAGAGGTAATTGGTGTCACACCGGCAATCGTTATAGGCCTTGGCATCGTGTTTTGTGGATGCGCAATGGTCCATAACGTCTTCGTGTGGCAGAGGGTAAGAACATATCGCTATT
>NW_022885593.1:0-21679 GCF_011952205.1 Bombus bifarius | reverse complement strand
TGCGATAAAAAAAATATACAAAGCTTATGACGTGCTTGTTTAAAAATATTTATACGGAACAAGACTTTGAATTTGTCAGACCAATCGTTCTAACGAACGAATAAATTAAACGACTCGTAACAAAGAATTATTCCTGTCCATGTTTCTCTTTGTAAAAGTAATTCAAGGCAAGTTAGATGAATCGCTGTGTACCCTATTCGCATTAACGGTGTGCTTTAGTTTCTCTCTGGTTGTGTTAAGTGTTTAAGTAATGAGCATATACTCACTACGGGCGGGTTGCATACGATCGATAGGCACCACTTCGGCCTCGAATTATAGCAGACGCAGAAACTGCAAACCGAAGGTCCCGGCTCAAACGTAAGAGCATGTCGAATGGTTTCTCCTTGAAAGTCAGCACAGCTGTTGTTTATAGCATCTGAAAACGATTCTCAGCTTGAATATCTTTGCCATTCGACGGTCGTACGCGCAGTTACGTTAACCGTTTCAACGTCACTCAGCGTGATCATGCTGTACGCGTAGTGTGGTGAACTGTGTCGCGATGTTTGGTTACGATTGTCAATTCACAGCGCGCTCGGGTCCGAACGTAGCTTGTCGCTAGTCTATCAGAGTTTCCTCTCGTAATTACTTTTCTTTCAAATAATCGTAAACCAAATAAAGAAAAAACTAATGTATAAATTACCTCTTGAATTGGAAAACCAATTACAGAACGTCACACAAACAAAAGGTAAAGCACGAATATTTGGCAACCTTTTGACTCTTTAGTGTAACGTTTCTGATATAGCTGATGAAGTGAAGCGTGAACGCGTTGAAAGGTATGTTTCGACAAAAAAAAGAGCAGTGCAATCGAGTTGATCGGCACTTCTCGTAAATAAATAAACGAAGCGCTATTGCGCTTCATGGTACAATCCGATACGGATTTTTAAAACATCCCTGATACTGAAACGGCTAATAGCGTTACGAAAACGATCGTGCCAGGAAATTTTTGTTCAACGGATCCGCATTGCGGCTGCCACGATGCTTCTACGTAGCATTGATGCTTCATCGATGAAGCACGATTGAAATTGGATATTCGATTTCTTACTGGGGAGAGAGTTTTCATATCGTGTTTACTGTTTCACTTCGCAAGTGTGCTTTACAGTATACGTTAGAACTTGAAATCGAGCTATTTGAGTTAAAGTCGCTTGTAGCTTGAAATGACGTTTAAAGGATATAAGAATAATAGAAGGCTAAAATTCAAAAGTGTATATATACATTACTAATATATAATGGCTATAATATATAATATAATAAATAATAATGCCTATATATCGACTAATTTATCAATTAATTAAATCCGTGTATATCAAGTTTTCTATAATTTAGTACTTTCGTGTAACTACAGAAATTTGATGCAATATAAAACTTGATTAAAACAGCGATTCATTAGGAAACGAGAATAATGATGCAAATATTTTTTGTAGCCATTATATAGGATTTTGATCGCATAATTAATCAGTATCAACTTACCAGTCTTTAACGGAAGAACAAAAAGAAGGGCAGGCGGTACACAGACCGCAATCATGATCATTTTCATGTAGACTGTCAGACTGCCGTACATCTTCTTTAGTCGTCAAAAGTCGCGATGAGAAGCGTAAAAGAAGTGCACTAGCCAGAAGTATCTGCGACAGAAATCAGAATACACTCGTTTTCGCATGGTTGGATCAATTTCGCGTGGGACTAACCTGATTGAACCTAACGCGGGATAATTGCTCAACTCACGACCTTAACCAGCCCGCTTGATTCTCTGTAAATGCTTGAAATTGACGCTTGGATTCTTTCCAGATTAACTAGCTTTGCCCCCCCCCTCCCGTTATCTATTTTCTTAGATCGACTTAAACTGCCGCAACATATTATCTTTCTTCTTTTCTTTTCTTTTCTTTTCTTTTGATCTTTTAAAGCCCTAAATCGCTGGCTACTATATTTTGTACACTCAATTACTCTGTAAGTCATAAGTACATATGTTTTACAACGTTATTTGTCATATTTCAGTTAAACCCCAGAAAAGCCAGAAATATATTTGCAGCGTGTTTTAACGCGTCCCTGGCAAAGATCTCAAAAACGAGTTGCGACACAATTTAAAGCGACAAATAGCACCGCGTATCTCGTTGTGGTAACACACGGTTCGCCAGCTTTTTAAAAGCGCTCTCCGTTTGCTTTTTCCTCTCTTCCCTGTCTCTTCGTTTTTTCTTACCGAGCAAAACCATTTTCGCGAGGACGAGAGTACGGAAATGACGTACTGGCAATTTTGTTTTGTGATAATACAAGCAGCTCGGTTTCAGTGAATTAAACTTGGCCCCAAGCTTCTACTTATCCCTACCTTCCTTTCCTTTATTTTCCCTTCTATATCGGTTTTGCGGTTTTCCACATTTCCATCACAATAAACCATGTTTTTTCTCGATTTTACATGTTAGCCAATGATTCGCGGCAAAAGCGTCGACTGTAAAGATATTTGTAGTTGCAATAGCAACAAGTATGTTTTCTCAAATAGAAAATATTGGGAGCGTACACGCTGGCAAAACAATTCATGAATAGCTCGTCCTCTGCTTGTTATTTGTTTCGATACTGTTAGCAAACAAATTCATGAAACATACTGGTATAGCGTAAAATGAACATAAAAGTTTTGCGTACACTTGAGAGCTGAACTTTGGCTGTTATACGTATATTATATATATACGCACACAGTTATGTATATGTATATATATGTCGGAGATGAAAGAACACCGGAGCCTTTGGAATTTTGGATAATCCCGCCACATTGTAACCTAGAGTCTACTATAGCTGTAATTGAACAATTGTAGTTATTCAATCCGATTGTAATTGTTCGAGAGTTGTGATAATGAGCTTGGGCTCGAGGAGACAGTCAATTGCCGAACGTAGCCGCGGTCACGGGATGAACGCTTTGCCTAACAAAGGTATGGAGTAATTCTATAGCTCTCCTTAAAAGAAATATTCGTGGCGACACGCGACAGTAAACATTCCAACGGTTTCTGTTCCGTGGCTCGCCACACGCAGACCCTATTCTTCGAGTAAGATGATTGCCAGATGTCGATGCGTCTCCGCAGTACATGTTCGGCTAGCCCGAGGGCCCGTTATAAATCTTAAGGTTTAGTTAACTAAAGTCCTTCAAACAGACAAACAGTCTTTGTCCCAACTACGGGAAGATAGGGGAGACATATTTTTCAACGAGCGGCGTCTCCCACTAGCAACTTTCCCTCGAGGGCGGCTAGCATCTTTTTCTAACCACCGATATGGAGATTGACCAGTTAGCAGCAACGTCAATTTCCCTTACTTCCTAAACGAAGGCTTTCCTCGACGAATCCGATGATCTCGTGTCCTTAGACACACCCCATTATAGTTTTCCTCTGTGGCATCATCGGGACGGGAAAGGCATTCTCGCTCGCGATCTCATTGATGAAAGGAGTAACTCTTTACGACCAGTGAACATTACGCGTCCGACATAGATTTTGTGAGTACGTTCATCTATCATCCCGTCGACCGCGGATTCGTTATTGAACCTAGGATCATTGTCATTAGTTTCTCGAGTACCTAACTACCACGGTTACTTGTCCGGTTCTATAATAATCGTATTTACACTAGTCAATGTCTTCTCTATTGCATGACGACAACGTGTAACCCAAACGAAGATTTGTTTCACGCCCCTAACCCTAATTCTAATGTAAACCCGACATCAGAAGTGGGATCAGTGCCGGTTATAACAGTGCAAGAGCTTACGACCATCGTGCGCGAGTTAATTCCGTCGCTAGTGCAAAAAATCGAGTGTGGAATCTAACAATTTTTCGACTCCGCTGCATGGTGCGCAGCTACCAATCTGATTATGGAGGAAAATCCTTTACAAAGCAGTGCCCTGAATATAATTTCAATACCGAGTGTCGAATCGACTTCTACGTAGTGGACGCGCTAACTGGTAGATCAAGCCATCCGGGTGAGTCGTTTCCATTTTACCCCGATTTCGGAGCCGAGTGTTCGCTAATTAAAGAATCCGTAGTCATGAGAATTTCTGGCAAAAGAACGATTGATATAGTAGTAATGCGAGGAATAAGAGATGTTGGTACTAAACGTATCGCTCAAATCTTGTCTGTTGCAGGTGTTAGTGGTTAGAGATAAATTTTTCATGTCCTGGCTGATAGTTATTTAAAAATACGATATCGCGATTGCTCGTCAAATTTTAAGCCAAGATCTTGACGTAATATTACACAAACTAGCCTCGCTATGTGTAAAACAAAAATAATTCATGCCCGTAATAAAACCGCTGAAAACGAGATCGACGTCAATGAAGTTGACAATGAGGTACGTGGTAGTGATAAAAGTCGATTAATCTTTCTTTTCAAAAATTCAGAGATTCATCCGTTACGGGTTCCCTACGTACTCGTACAAAAAAAATACAGGACAGTTAGAAGTACAATTAATTGATCCTAACATCGCCGTACAAGGAGTCCTAATAGACTTCGCGAGCGCAGAGTAGTACGTGATAGAACAAGCGACTTAATTACAGCCAAAAATCATAAAGCCTAGTAATTCACCGTTCGCGAGCCCCGTGTTACTCGTGAAGACGAACAATGGTTCAAATAGATGATAGGCAGATTTTCGAGAACTAAATAAATATACGGTCGCGGATCGGTATCCTTTACCCCTCATTGCGGATCGAGTCGCGAGATTGCAAAAGCGAGATATTTTATTATTCTGGACATGGCCGGTGGGTTTCTCCAAATCCCTATTCATCCTAATTCTAGGAAGTATACAGCATTGATTACCCTCGATGAACAATTTGGATAATAAGTTGTTGTTTTCTTCGAATTCTTTTGTGCCTTTGTTCGATCCATTCTAAGTCGATCTAAGAAAATAGATAAAGGGAGGGAGGGGCAAAGCTAGTTAATCTGGAAAGAATCCAAGCGTCAATTTCAAGCATTTACAGAGAATCAAGCGGGCGGGTTAAGGTCGTGAGTTGAGCAATTATCCCGCGTTAGGTTCAATCAGGTTAGTCCCACGCGAAATTGATCCAACCATGCGAAAACGAGTGTATTCTGATTTCTGTCGCAGATACTTCTGGCTAGTGCACTTCTTTTACGCTTCTCGTCGCTACTTCTAACGACCAACGAAGATGTACGGCAGTCTGACAGTCTACATGAAAATGATCATGATTGCGGTCTGTGTACCGCCTGCCCTTCTTTCTGTTCTTCCGTTAAAGACTGGTAAGTTGATACTGATTAATTATGCGATCGAAATCCTATATAATGGCTACAAAAAATATTTGCATCATTATTCTCGTTTCCTAATGAATCGCTGTTTTAATCAAGTTTTATATTGCATCAAATTTCTGTAGTTACACGAAAGTACTAAATTATAGAAAACTTGATATACACGGATTTAATTAATTGATAAATTAGTCGATATATAGGCATTATTATTTCACGTGAAATTTTACAACGTCAAAAACCTAACATTCCTGTACGAGCAGTATTAATCAAATTGTGAGAATGCCTACTGATAAGGAAGAAAGATAATATAGAGAACGCAGACTTATGGAAAGAGAATCCCTGACATTAGACACGAATACGCGATTTCACGAAATATTTTATGGTATATCTAAGATAGAGAATATATATAGAGTACATATAAGTATATATAGAGTAAGAATATATATAGAGTATATATAAGTACCAAAAATACATCCTAAGACGTGTATGCGATCTACGCTGTATGGGACGTGTTATAAATGGTTTCCGCCACTCAACCGCATTTGAATTTGTGAACACGATCGAACAATTGACACGAATTATTAATTCCCGTCTCTACTCTAGTAACGATTTGCTTTGGAACGAGGTCGAATCGTTCTGATTCCGCGCATGATTAACAAATAATTACAGAGGACATCAATTACTTGGATGGTCTTCCTGAAACTTGATCCAGTTTCGAGAAAATGAAAAATTCGTTTCTTCTCTTTGCTTCCCTGTTCCTTCTTTCCTCCTTTTTCCCTTTTTACATCGCTTTGTTTTACATCGCAATTTACATTTATTTGTAAAGTTTGAATCTCCTCGATATTTAAGATGTTGAAGCTGCAAGTATGTATTTCATTTTAATCCATTCGAGACCGAGATTTAATTGTAAGACGATACCTAGGTGTCGGTACGATCTGAATGTTTAGTTGGAATGATTCTGTGTTTTACTCTCTCCAGGGTATCCTTTTCATACTTTGATTTTAAATCGATGACAATCTTAAATAGTATGCCTCATATTTTTAAAATATAAAATTATATACTATGTTTCACTATCTGAAATTGATTTTTGTTTAACACCTCTTTTTTCTTCTTTGGCAAATTTATTTTCTACATTTTCCGATGCCTTTTGTTTATTAATTATTTCAGACTTGTCTTCGATTAATTTCGTCTTTAAAGCGCTTCGCAAAATTTTATTTGTGTTTGATTGTCTGGTTTGATTATAAACAATTTCTTCAAATTTTGGCGAAGTAGCAGGCTTTGCAGCAACATTATAACGGCTGCTCCGTTTACTACTATCTAACATAGATGGAGATGGATTCTTGTCATCTTTATTCTCTAAAGACTTCTCTTGTGTATTAGCATCTAAATTTCTCGACATAAGATCTGCTGACGTTTTTGATTCTGTAGTGTCACACGCATTTTTCGCTGTCATCATTTGGTCTTCTTCTATAAGCAAATGTTCATTATTGTAAGCATTATCTCTTGCTTTTTGTATGGATTCTAACGATATATTTTGTTCAACGTTGTCTATTGATTTTGTATCATTTTCAGCAGTTGATTTACTAACTGCTTCTAATTCCTTCGTTTCAATTTGGTTTTCTTTATTTGTATCGCCGTCCAAAATATTTCTCATTGAAATATTATCCTTCTTGTTATGATCTTTTTCTGCTTCTCCTAAACTTTTACTTTTTTTGTCAAACCATTCTTGTAAATTTTGAGTATCTTATGACGAAGATGGTGACAAATCATTATACAATACTGCAATATCTTCTTTCCTTCGTTTCACAGACTCTTTCTGGTATTCTGTTGAGCTATTGACATCAAACATTAAGTCTGTTTTAATGAAAATATAATCCTGTGAAGCGGTGTCAATTGATACTTTCTTTTCATAAGAATTTTCTACATTAGACTGCAATTCTTTTGAAAATTCTTTCAAAACCATTTCTTCATTTCCCACAGTAACGTCTGTTTTCTCCAAGCTTTTGTTCAAATTATTAGAAACTAAACTACCCTGATAACTCCGACTAGTCGCTGCTTTAATAGTCTCCTTTAACAGTTTTCTTAAATTGATTTCGTTCTGCTTCTGCATAGCGTCTAGTATGGCCCGAATACTTGGATCCACACCAGTAGCCATAGGGCTAACAGAAGATGTGTCTTCTGATTTTTTGCTCATAATGGTTATTGTACTGTTGTTGGAGTCTGTACTAGCGAAGCTATTGCGACGAGTACGATAATATTTAAAAGAATCCAGTTCTTTACCTGAATATTCTTCTTTTCGTGACCAGTTTCAATTTTGGTGATGACCGTAGTCCGCTTTCCGTAGAAGTCGTTTTCACGCAAAGTGAGCTGATCTGCAGAGGTCCGCTGATCCCTCAATCTTCAATGATGCACGTATGCCGAAATGCGTAATTTCGTTTTCTTGAAGTTGATGGATCCTGGCACGGATCGCCAAAATGTCACGTAAAGTTGGTACTTGGGTTGCGAGAGAAAAGAAAGCTGAGTCGTAGCCCAACTATTAATTCTCTTTTATCGAACTTTATTATGACTTTGGCACTTACAGTAGAATAACGTTGAACAGAGAAAGGAGTGTTGTACAAGAACAGCAACTAGAACGAGAACACCCCGGGCTGGGTGAAGTCTCGGCTTATATACACCCTGGCTTGGGGATGTTGGGGGGTTTGGTGTGGATTCCAAGGAGTCCGAAAGTCGGGGTTGGGGCCTTATCTCTGATGGGGACTAAGATGCGTCGCAGCGTTGGCGTCCGACAGTCGGGAGTCGATGTCTTTTCTCTGAGAGGTAATTGGTGTCACACGGTCAACGGGACGAACTCTCCATCTAACAAAGGCATTAAGTAATCCTATAGCTATCCTTAAAAGAAAGATTTGTAGCGGCACATGGCAGTAAACATTCCAACGGTTTCTGTCCCGTAGCTCGCCACACGCAAATCCTATTCTCCGGGCAGGATGTTTACCAGATGTCGACGCGTCTCCACAGTACGTGATCGGCTAGCCCGAGGACCGTCATAAACACTAATATCTAGTTACCTAAAATCCTTCAACAGATACACAGTCTTTGTCCCAGTTACGGGAAGACAGGAGAGACCTATTTTTCCACGAACGACGTCTCCCACTAGCAACCCTCCCTCAAGGGCGGCTAGCATCCTTTTCTAACTACCGATATGGAGATTGGCCAATTAGCAGCAACGTCAATTTCCCTTACTTTCCGAACGTAGGATGTCCCCGACGAATCCGATGATCTCGTGTCCTTAGACACACCCCGTCATATTTTTCCTCTGGGGTATCACCGGGTCGGAAAGTCTCTCTCTCTTGCGATCTCATCGACAAAAAAGGATTAACTGCTTACGGTCAGCGAATATTAACACAGAATCCGACTTAGATTTTTTGCGAGTGCGTACGACTACCGTCCCGTTGTCCGCGGATTCGTTATTGAACCTAGGATCATTGTCATTAGTTTCTCGAGCACCTAATTACCGCGGTTACTTGTCTGGTTCTATAATAATCGTATTTGCACTAGTCAATGTCTTCTCTATTGCATAACGACAACGTGTAACCCAACCGAAGATTCGTTTCATGCCTCTAACCCTAATTCTAATGTAAACCTGACGTATATATATATATATAAATAAATAATTATAAATTAATATTACCTATTATTAATAATAATTTAATTATATATCTCAAGATAATAAAATATTTATAATTTATATTAATTTTTATATATAAATATTTAATTATATATAATGCATTTTTTTCAATTTAAAGTTAAAATATTTATATTTATATCTTAATTTTTTTATAGAATTAAATATATGTATAAAGATTTTAAAATTAATATATTTAAAATTAATAATTATATATTAATATATACTTATATACAAGATAATTCAATTTTTATCAATTTTATTAAAAAATTTTATTTTCTTACGTTAAATATTTATAAATTATTTTAATTTAATTATCTAATTAAATTATTATTAATTAATTATAATAGCAATATTTATAATAGTATTGTTAATTTTTTATTTTTATATTTTAAAATATATATATAATGTACGTATCCATTATGTATTTCCAATGTACGTACAGCAGATACTCACAGGAAAAACCAACGAGACTAATAATAAAATCAATGAATTAGAAAAAAAGAGCTTCAGACAAATATCTTATAATATACCGTGGCATAATCTGCAATTTATTATAAAATAATTGATCCGAGCAGTATCAATTATAAAAGAAGATGGCTGAATATGATAGACACTGTCGAATACTAATCAAATATAATCATTTAGTTAATCTTTAAGATTTAAGTTAAGATACATCTTTGAGGAATCAATAAGTGTTTCGCTAATAGCCTAATAGATCTCTTGATAGATCAAACGAAGAAATACCTAACGGCGATTACAGCCAATTGGTACATATTATTCGATACATAATTAATATTTATATCACGTACAGCGATGCAAGTGGTATTGAAGAAAATAGCCATTTTATGTTACAACTATAACGAGTAAATTTACTCGTTTAACTTGAGAGGAATTAAAAAGGTACCTGACTTTTAAATAAGCATTAAATAAGAAATTTAAATATCGCAGACGGTGATGTAGGTGTTATTCAAGAAAAGAGAACATTTTATTTTGTAATTAGCACGAGTAAATGAACGAATATCGATAATATAATATAATGATTAATATGAATTTTATCTGGCTGATTATTTAAATACCATAACATATTTCACAGTAACGTCATCGACTGCCGTTAGGCTCTTTTCCCTTTTTGTTCAAACTAATTGATAGTCGAAAACTAGTATCAAGGAGGTGTGAATTTAGTCTTAGTTTGTAGAAACTATTAAAATGATAAAAATGGATAGCGTATTAAATCGTCGAAGGCGCCAATTTACGATAAAAATTAAGAAATTGTTCAATTTGATTTTGTTATAATGGAAAACCCGTCCTTTGCTATGTCAAGAGATCGTTAACGTTTGATTGACATCTCGGCACCTTGTCAAGATATATAAGGAACGCGGAAGTCGCGCGCGAGCTCTTTCGTGCCTGAAATTCCGGACAGTGAACATCCAAGAAGAATTTAAATATAAGGTAAATAAAAAAAATATCAAATAACAACATTGTAACTAGTAATTTATAACGTCTAAGCCATTAATTTACAATACTTGAGAAATTAATTTATAATATTTAAACTATTAATTTATAACATTTAAGCCATTAATATATAACATATAAGTAATTAATTTATAACGTCTAAACTATTAATTTATAACATTTGTTGAGATATGTATAATTTTCTGTGTTGGACTGGGTTAAATGTGTAGTAGAGATACTTGTATGTGAATATCAGCGTGTGGATGTATGTGTGTGCGCGGCGTCTCGAAAACAGATGAATGTAAACTGTTCAGTCGGTTAACAGTCGGGTATAGAAGAAAGTGCTGAGACGCGTGAAAGTGTGTATCGATGAATATATAAGAAATCGTCCATGAAATAAATATATTACTATTTTAAAATTAATCCTCAGTATAAATTTAGTGTTCTTATAACATTATTTCGACTTCAAAGATCCACAATTCTCAACAACATTTGTGCTATTAATTTATAACATTTAATTTATTAATTTACAACATCTAAGCCATTAATTTACAACATTTGAACTGTTATTTTATACATTTAAGTTATTAATTTATAACATTTAGGCTATTAATTTACAACATCTTAGCCATTAATTTACAATACTTGAACTATTATTTTATACATTTAAGCCATTAATTTATAACATTTAAACTATTAATTTATAACATTTAAGCCATTAATTTATAACATTTAAGCTATTAATTTTCAACATCTAAGCCAATAATGTACAACATTTAAACTGTTATTTTATACATTTAAACTATTAATTTATAACATTTAAGCTATTCATTTATACCTTCTAAGCCATTAATTTATAACATTTAAGCCATTAATCTAAAACAATTACATCATTAATTCTTAACAGTTATACCAATAATTTATAACAACATTTTCCCATTAATTCAATGTAATTATGCTCTTAATTTATAACAGTTGTACCCTTAATCGGAAGTAACTCTACATTCATTGATTTTAATCAATACCATAAATTCGTAGTGAGTGAATTAAAGATTTATTTTGCTTTATTTTATTAACGAAATCTATCAAGTCTTTGAAGTGCTATTTCATTTCCATATAGCATTATATTTTAACTCTGAATACAGTATTCAATTTCCAATTTCACTATTTCGTATAAAATCTGTGGTAACACAGAGTGTCGATGTATGTGTCACGTAAAATAACAAAATAAAAAAGGAATTTGAGGTAAAAAATAAAAAAAGAAAACTTTATTTTTTTTCTAACATCAATACACTTTACAATCTACTTCCGAACTCTAGGCGTGACTTTCTAAGACTGACTCTTATGATTTTACTTTCGATCGGATCCGATTACTTTCTTTTGTCATCCCTCAACATCCCCACCGTCCATGCATTTGCTAGGCGTCCGCGATCGTTGCCACGTGCTCTTTCTTCTAGAACCTTCGGTGGAAGGACCGTTGGGATGTTGATGGTTCATTAGGCACTTCGGCGATATACATTGTCGCCGAGTGCTTTATCTCTATCGTCAGTCCGTCGGATTTGAAGTATGCCGGTCGTGACACACGCGAAAAGTGACTGACCAAAAAAGAACTGAATGTTTTGACGACATTAAGAAACTGCAGCCTTGTATTTCAGCAATATCATACCAGCAATAACAAATTTTGAGAAATATCTTTATGTTCTATTCCTGTGGCGTACTTTGGATAACGCTAATCCCGGCGACACACTAAATTTTGAAATCCATACGACTGATTCTACAGAAGCGGGGATTCTACAGCAGCGATTTCGCTTGCACAGTTGTTCATTTAATTTGTGAATTGTAAGAAACCTCAAGTATGTCAGAGGACATAGTGATATTGCTACAAAAGCGACTAGACAAGTAGAGAGCTACATGTGATTTTATCGTATTTTTTTAACCCTTTCGCTTCGGCAATCCAGTCCGCCGAAGTACTGTCACTGAACGGAAACGCGCGCCAGAAATACGCACAGTGTGCGTGGCTGCTGTATATACTTTTTCCTAAGTCTTAAATAATAATAATTCTTGTAAGAACCGTATACGAAATATCGTTTCACTGTCAATGGATTTAGTAGATTTTTTAGCACGAAACAATATACGATTTTGATGTTGTTTCAAGAACGAGTAACTTAAAGAAGTGATTAATCCAGTATGTCAATAAAATCAAGGGAAAATGTTCTGTCGATAACGAAAAAATATATTAATGACCACAGATAGCATTTGTATATGCATCATTTTTGTCAAATTTTGTCTTCCAAACACAACTTTTTAATATTCCTACTTTATCTACTTTTGCTAAAATACATTAAACACATTTCAATACTAAACTAAAGATCTTTAAACTTAAAAATGACTTTTGCTTATTCCCATGTCACAAACAATTGGCTTTAATAATTATCGATCAATACTCTCTTATTCGTAAGCACATCAGCATATTCGATCCATGCAAATTCACGTAAAATGTTACTACTTCCTGCCTTTCGTTACATGTATCTTAATAAATTGTATCTTATTAAATCTTAATAAATATGAGTCTTAATAAAAAGAAGTTACTTTTTACGTAGACCAAACCTAGTTCTATTATTAAGCGCGTAAGCAGATAGCAAACGTTACTCTCTACAAGTTCACTGTATGTATTATTAAGCGCTTATCATAGAGTTATTATACAAATATATTTGCAATTATCATTCTTATATATTATACAAGGTGAATCAGAACACGTGGAAAATATGGCAGAGGTTGATTCTGAATACTGAAATAAGAAGAAAATTTTATATAACATAATATGCCTAATATGACCATACGTTCCGCTTATAGCTTGTTTTGCGATGCTAAACATTACACAGATGAACGATTTCTTGGAAAATAGATAAATCGTGCTGGCCTTATTTCCGGACCAATACGCTCTTCGGATCCGAATCCGTTCGATTATTAAATACGGGGGCGTTTAAAATCTCTTACTTATAAAACGTTAGTTGACGTGACGATCAAAATTTTCGACAAATTCGTGTAAGCTGTTCGAACAAGATGGACGATCTATGACGCGACGCATTCGCGTTTCCGTAGAAACTGGAACTGGTCGATTCGAGTAATTTCTCTAAAGATAGGTAAGAAAGTACTGTGACACAAAGCAAGCGTCTACTCGAAAACGTTTATACGAAATTTTCTTCTTATTTTAATGCGCTGAATCAGCCCCTGCTTGCCTGGAAGCCGTACTTTCCACATGTCTCGAACTCTATCATACCGATCCACTAGGTAAACAAAATAAAAGCCTGCCAAGCACTGTGGCGGCACGGGCCACGGAACTTTTCAACGGCTCCGGATGCAAAGCGCGACGCCGCCAAAGCGCAACACCGACGTGCCCAATGTACCATCGATATCTTCACACTCTTTCCGCCGAATTCTCGGAAGAGCATACACGTGCCAGCACTGGGCTACGATATCGATGGGCTACGAAGGGAAGAATCTGCGCGATCCGAAACAAAAGCACAGGCAGTCTGTCTTACGCCATTAAATGTGTAACTCCTCGGTATTATTTGCATAGCAACGCGTCGAATGATCTCTCGGTGTCTATCGTTATTTGTTAGTTGTTACCAATTGTCTGTTAAGTGTAATTGTTAATTGTTAATTGTTAACTCTGATTGTTGATTAGTTCTAAATAAACTATTGTTCGTTTAAAACACCAAGAGTAGTTCCTTACGCACCTATCACCATACCACCTCAGCACGAACGCCGTATAGATTGTTTTCACCTGTTCGATTCGTGCTAGATTTGACTAAAATACTCATGCGAAGTTATTGAAAATATAAAATCCGAATTAACATCCAGTTTTCAACAACCTGTCTAAAGATACCGCTCACAAACAAGCTATCATTTCTTGAAACAAATATATAAGATTTATTTACGTTATCAAGTTTGTCGTGTGTCGAAATACAGCCCACTCAAAACATTCTATGGACCAAACGAAAAAATTGTTGACATTGATTGTCAACAAGTCCTACAAACTAGGATCTTTCATATTTCTTTCGCTTTTGATAATTAGACACAACCTCCCGCTAGCCGATGAGTCATTCTGCTATATTTGGCTTATCCTTTGTTATTATACAAATTACTGCCATTGTTCACGGCTGATCTACTAATTCGTTTGGTGACTAGACACTACGTTAGATATTTTAATCAAATAAACTCATAATTGTATCGATAAAATACTTCCTATCAGTACAATATATGATCCAAAATTTAAACATCCTGCTTCAGGGCGACATATCCAGTGAATTAACGGCGCCTGAACAATCCCTTAAAACGGGTAAATCTATAACTTTATTATCTAATTTCAACCTAATATCCACAAACTGATCAACATAATTTCACTATGCCCAAAATGAATCGCCTTGCAAATGATATCGATATTTACGACATTTTTTTGCTATATTAATATAGTATTATTTGTTATAGATCCAGACCACCGACCTCGACCAGGGCTATCAAAATTCGCCTTCGTCATGGCCAATAACCAATATAATATTAACTACGATAGAAACTGTCATTGTTAATTTAACACTAGCTATCGCTGCTATAATACGAATAGCCTGTATACATATTAAATAAACTGTAATAAATAACTTATTATTTTTAAATACACCCTGTCTTATTTATCTACACCTTCCTTTGTCTTACGTCCACCTTGACCTACGCATTGTCACGTAAAATTCGTGATAAAAAAGGATTTTTGCAATCCACTAGCGATAAAAAGTTCGCGTACAAGGTAAATAGCGGGCAAAAGAACGGTATAAAGCATAGAGTGTAGAGTATAGTAGCATCGCAGAAAAAGAAAAATCAACAGCTTGCTCGGTCATTGCGCAGCAACAGATCGAGCAACGATACAAATGATCATGGAAGTGCGTTTCTGCTTCCCGGTCTGTTCGAACTATGACGATTTGTCTTTCTGATCTTTCCGACTCGACCGTTGCACCGTTCACTCGACCATCGACCATAAATTGTTTCGAATTTTCTAGAGAACGGACACTTGAAACTACGTGCTTGCGGTACATTCGATAGCCAGAACAGAGGGATCCTTCGTGAGCCTGTTTTCGTCCTGCGAGACGAGCAAATTATTAGAAATTTCCTGATGCCATTGTACGCGGTTTTATGCAACTTTGATTATACACGTGAACGATATTTGGCACAGAGGAGTAACATTTTCGGGGTAACATTTGCGCACTAATAGGTTCCCACGTAGCTAAAATAAAGCAAAAGTTGCGCGAAATTAACGGATGACAATTGAGAAATTTCTTGGGTGATCTACGCTTATTACGAAATGGTTGGATGCGAGAATCGATATCTGGTAGCATCTAAGTTGTCCGAGAGAGTTTCACGATAAAGGAACAGATCTCTGCCGATACTCTCTATCCGACTATCGTAGCAGATTTGCGTACTTTTGCAAGGTTCTCCAAATTAATACAAATTTCTAACTACCGTAACATCGAGATATTATACATCGTAAGGCAAAGTTAAGGAGAGTGGCGATGACCTCGGAAACGCGAAAAATATCTCAGAAGATAGAATTTTGGTGGCGCGAAGGACAAATGTTCGTGATGGTTTTTGCCAATAGCGATTCTGATTCTCCCTTGACGTGTCTGCTCGGCGCCACTTCCGGCATCGTGACAACCACCGTAAGCCCTAGGACACACTTACAGCCTCCTTTACATCGCATATGCCCTTCTCGCTGTTGATGAAAATCCAATTTGTGAAATTAGACGTTTGCTCGCTTTGAGACAAAGTAAACCGCGTTTCTCACAGGTGTTCGGCAGATGGCGATGATGAGATATATAGTGCAACAAAGTGAAATTTTACGCGCGTAAATCTAACAGGATTATAATGTAACAGAAGCACAACAAAGAGGAAACTTGTGATGAAAAAGGAAGAATATATTACCAACGAAACTCTTTTGCTCCATTTTCTTTCGTAGAATTATATTTCACTTGCGAGTATTATAGCAGGTCTGCCTTTGATACAAAAATCATAAAAGGTTTACGTATCTGCACGTATATTTACGCTGTATGAACGACACTCGAGCATTACACGCATGCATTATCGACAAATAGATCCACGTTCGAGATAAGAGTTCCTCTTTGATACTTTCTTATGGTATAAATAACGAGAAATTATCAGGAAGTATGTTACAGTGAAACTGCTCGTACTTCGTTACTTTTACTCGCATGTATGACACCTACAACGATATTCTTTGTTGAATCAATAAATAAAAGCGCTCCCCAGCGTACATACAAGACTAGATCTTGAAATATAAGAATCGACGTAACAATAAGACTAAAAAAGTTCGAAATGAAAGTAATTATGTATATTCGATATATCTTTGGTAATCATTTCTTTAATCTCCTTCTTTGATCCAGTATCCATATTTAAAATCTACGAATAAATGATATATATTTAATATATACATTAAACTATACTTTTTAATAATACATACCATAATTTAATATTATGGTTGAAATTATGACGTATATAGCAATTAATACATACACATGTGTTTAGTTCTATTAACTTAGAAGCACATGTAAATTAAAAAAAATATATATATATGAAACAATAATAAAATAATGAAGTAACATTGAGAATAGAATCTAGTTTAATTACACATATATACCCTTTTAATAATTCCGTTCTTATAAATTTTATTAAATTTACAGTGAAGCTTACAATTACACTAATGCCAATGAATATTAACGTATGCGTTTATTATTACACTAAATAAAAATGAAAGTAATGCAATGAAAAATACAATATACCTTAATGGAAATAAAATAAGTAAATAGCGAAGTATTTATTAATATTATTATATAGCATTATATTATATTATTATAATATTTATTAATATTTACTTACCTTTTACGTTTGCACAAAAACTATAAAATTTTAAATATAAAGAGAGATTTATAACAGAGATAAAGCAAGTCACAGAAATTAGTGTCTTTCAATGGCAAAAATGCGTTAAAGGAAGTGAAACGATAATCTCCGTCTCGCGTCACAAGCGGAACTGTGTCAGTTTTGCTCCTTGAAAGTACACGTAGCGGTACATGAGCTAGAGAACATTTCAAATCATGTTGTTGTTTTTTTTGCTTCGGAGTATCAAGATCGTGAGGACATACATAATATATTAATAAATAAACTCCGGGCAAAACAATGTCGCCGTTACGTTACCGTCGAACCGTCGAACCGTCGAACCGTCGAACCGTCGAACCGTCGAACCGTCGAACAAAGACGAATTTGAATTCTCCGACTCTCCCCCGATCTGTTTATACTATACCAGTTTAAACGGACGCAATCGTAAAGAGTTCACGAGAGTTATGGATCAGTATCTACGAGTATCTACCGTCTTTGCGAACATTATCTATAATTATTTATTTAATCATTTGAAAATATACTTGAAGGTTTCAACAACGAGCAATCTTGTGTAATAAATCTCACGATCAACCATCCTCTACACACAAGTCCTCTGAAAACATAACGACTTTTCAGTTCAATTTGAATCGTTGCGTTCAACGCCATCAGGGTGTCCTGCATAACGCGGGCATCCGACTAGGTGCTGATACCACATACAAGAACAAGTCGAATATGTGAAATAAAGCTTTTGAGCTTAAGGTCCCGTTTTGAAAAAAATACAGTTTGAACATGTTCGGTTGGCAATTGGCTTAATACACGCGTATGATAAATAATAAGATTTATTACATGATTTTACAAAATTTGTTAAAATTGATTAAGAAGTTACTTTCAAGAAGTAATATTTACATAATTGTAAATTGAACCCTATGTTTAACAAAATTAGGCATTCTTAAGTATTTGTTATTGTAAATTACTATTATGCTTCGCCAAGTGTGATTGGCTATTTCTGGAACACAGCGTCCATCGATGTCTTCAATGAAAGAACATAAGTTTAATAACCTAACTTATCGACGAAATAAATCCCTGGCCCCCGGGTAGCGTGTTAGGAAGCTTCCGTGGTAATTCTTTTAAAAGCAATTAACGAGTGATCTGTTCGCGAATTATTGTATTGTATTGCAATGATAAAAATGTTAAATCTGTTATTCCTAAAGAATAAATTCTTATTATAAGACCTAATTGACTTAATGTTGATAAAGCAATAATCTTTTTAAAATCTATTTCAAAATTAGCTATAACTCCTGAAACTAATATTGTTATTCTTGAAATTATTAAAATAAATCTTTTATATTTAAAATCAATTATTATCTCATAATTGATTAATAAATAAATTCCAGCAGTAACTAAAGTTGATGAATGAACTAATGAAGACACAGAAGTAGGAGTAATTATTGCAGCTGGTAATCACATCATAAATATTAATTGTGCACTTTTTGTAAATACTATTAAAAAGAACATTAATAAAATTAATAAATCTATTTTATATAAAATTAAATTTCATGTACCAAAAATTACTAAAAAAGAAATAATTATTAATAAACTAGAATCTCCTACACGATTTAAAATTACTATAATTATTCCTGAATTAAATGATAAAAATTTTTGATAATAAATAATTATACAATAAGAAATTAAACCCAGACCATCTCATCCTAATAATAAAGTTAATATATTAGGTCTCAAAATTTAAAAAATTATTGATATTAAAAACATTAATATTAAATAATAAAAACGATTAATTAAATATTTATTATTTAAATTTATATATCTAATTCTATATAATAAAATAAAACAACTAATTAATATTACTAAAAATACAAATATTAATAATTTAAATCTAATCATAAAAATTGCTAGGGAAGTGGTACATTTACACTGTACATGAGAGTGTGTGTGTAAGGGTCAGAGGGCGTCAAGGTCTTAGTTGAGACAAAAGACTGTTGCCAGATGTTAGAAGAATCTAGGATAGTCGGTTAGCGACAAGCGTGCGTGCAAGACGTTCTTCAGAGTGTAATATAGATGTATAACTGTTGTGTGGGAAATATAGTCAATTATTTGTATTCCCAAATCCTCGAATTTCCTTAACACGAATAGATGTACCTAATAACATAAAAATGTAATCGCTAATTCTATTGCTGCAACTTTTGTAAATTAATATCAAAGTTACCAACTCCTAAACATTAATTATTTTTTATTTAATAACTGACAGCGTTTTTATCACTTTCTTTTATTAAAAAATCTTATCATTTAATAATGTTTAAAAAGGAGAAAAAATAAGTATTTTCGTATGTGAAAAATTTATACAACAACAAACACATTACAACAAAAATGGGCGTTTCCCGTATCATAACGTATTTTATAAACCGTAAATTATAGAATTGGTTATAGTATACGTATGTACATATGTATATTCCTAAATTATTCCTAGATAGAGTCACTTTCTTCACCCCGATATTTTCAAATTCAAAGCCATAAAGGAATATATTACTTACCTTTCGGTGTCTTGCTATCAAAGTTCCATCGGGACCCCAAATAGTACAGGTATTGTACAATTTATCGCCCTCTATTTCAGGCATCGTACCACCAACTACATAGATGTTGTTTTCTTTAGCTGCGTTCGATGAAGCAACGCTCGTTTCACCATCAGGAATACTCTCGCCGTATTTAGGAAAGTACTCTGCATTGCAATATTTCAATTAATGAAAAATAACTGTCTTTTCTTCCAACCATAAATTAAATTGAAATGTTTGTCAGTTTTTTATTTTCTAAATTATCAAAATAACCAAGTTTTATATTTCGACTTAATTAAATATGCAATTTCTTAGCTAATAGTATATATAATAAATTGTTTCTACAGGTTCAAAATGAAAAATGAATATTTAGAAATATTTAATTACGACAATGCTATTTGTGTTAGCATCAGTGGCTTGTTACTCAACGACTTTGCTAGTATAAGTACCCAATTATTAGTATCTTAAAAAATATATTTATACAAAAATCACGATAATCATGAAAATGGGGAAATCCTATATTCTCGAATCAATTCACAATTTATTTTGTATATTAATTAGATTCCCTCTCCTGGTTATCTTGCGCACGCGTAACATTCACGTACCGTTACATGCATTGCCATTCCATACTTTTCGTATCCTTTTTATACTGTTACTTGAATATAGAATTATATAAAAAATACAAGAGCACAAGGATATAGAAAATATAAAAATATAAAAATAAAAGTTTACAAAACTGTCAAAATTACAGAAAATCAGATTAAACATTAGTACCTATATTCTACATTCTTTTTGTATTACATATACATTTTTTACATTATAAATGTCGGGTTTACATTAGAATTAGGGTTAGGGGCGTGAAACGAATCTTCATTTGGATTACACATTGTCGTTGTGCAATAGGGAAGACATTGACTAGTGCAACTGCGATTATTATAGAATCGGACAAGTAACCGTGGTAATTAGATACTCGAGAAACTAATGACAATGATCCTAAGTGCAATAACGAAACCGCGGTCAACGGGATAGTAGATGTACGGGCTCACAAAATCTAAGTCGGACTCTTTAATAAAACGCGTAATATTCACTGGTCGTATGGGGTTACTCTTTTCGTCGATGAGATCGCAAGAAAGAATGAATTTCCGTCCCGATGATGCCACAGAGAAAAACTATGATGGGGTGTGTCTAAGGACACGAGATCATCGGATTCGTCGAGAAAAGCCTTCGTTCAGAAAGTAAGGGAAATTGGCGTTGCTGCTAATTGGTCAATCTCCATATCGGTGGTTAGAAAAAGATGCTGGCCGCCCTCGAGGGAATGTTGCTAGTTGGAGACGCCGTTCGTTGAAAAATAGGTCTCCCCTATTTTCCCGTAGTTGGGACAAAGACTGTTTGTCTGTTTGAAGGACTTTAGTTGACTAAATCTTAAGATTTATAACGGGCCCTCGGGCTAGCCGAACATGTACTGCGGAGACGCATCGACATCTGGCAATCATCTTACTCGAAGAATAGGGTCTGCGTGTGGCGAGCCAGGGGACAGAAACCGTTGGAATGTTTACTGTCGCGTGCCGCCACAAATATTTCTTTTAAGGAGAGCTATAGAATTACTCCATACCTTTGTTAGACAAAGCGTTCATCCCCTGATCGCAGCTACGTTCGGCGACTGGCTGTCGCCTCGAGCCCAAGCTCATTATTACAAATCTCGAACAAATACAATCGGATTAAAAGACGACAATTGTTTAATTATGCCTATGATAGAATCTAGATTACGGTGTTAAGGGATTTTC
>NW_022885592.1:0-22598 GCF_011952205.1 Bombus bifarius | reverse complement strand
GCGAAGCTTATTCGTTAATAATTTTACTAACTGAGATTCTTGATGCCTAGGAACCATGTTTCGTGCACGCTCGCATGCTCTTAAAAATCGAAATACCGAGGGTCGATGTCCGTCGAACACTGGTACTGTCTCTATTGCATCTTTTGACTTAATTGATTGGGGATTAACTTCTATCGGTATTGTCGCTTGGGAAATTATCGGCGATGATACGGGTGTCTTGATTTCCTTTTTTATTTTCAGCGAACGCACATCGTCTTGTAATTTATTCATTGTTGTACTCATGTCGCGAAAATTCGCATCCCATGCTTTAAGTTTTTCCGATAACATCAAGATCATGCCTTTGTCCAACGATTCTAATTTAGTCGACATTATTTCTTAGGTATATATTTTATCGATAATCGTGACAACTTTAATCCCTTGTGGAGCGAATCGAACCGTTTAAACCAACTTTAATCCTCCGTGGAGCGTATCCCACCGCTGCCACCAAAAATTTATTACTTTACTCTGTTACGTATCTATTTGTTTAAATCGATCAAATTTAAAGTTAAATTTTACTGAAAAATTTTTTTTTTATAGTTTGAGTTTTGAATTTAATCGGAAGGGAAATAAATTGAAATGATATCATTGTGTATTTAATACTGATTTAGATTTCTAATTAATACGGTAGTTGCTGCCACCAGAAATAGTCTAAGGACTATTTCAAAATATTTTATTTTTATTATTTTCTTTTACGCTTAATGGGTAGCGTTAACTGACGCTTAATGCAACTGGTAAACGAATTCCACTTTTCGGCTAACCTACTATGCGCAGGGATACTAGCACGGGAGAGGATTAAAGCTGGGTACAATAAATATTTTTCCTCGTTGAACGGATTTTTATTTGAATGTAAAATGGCTTAGGTTATTATATATATATTTTATTAGCTAGATAATATATATTTTAGCGTTGCTGGATTGGATAGGAATGTGAGATTTTTCGTTGTTTTATATAAATTTATTTTTACGTTTGACTTCTTCTTCTCTTTTAATTTCGCTGTAGTAGTTAGCCGTTAGGGCCGAAACTCAATTCATTTACTACGATGGATTCTGTCACCACGATTTTCTTGCCTTTTGAGTTTAATAATCGGGGATGATTCTAACGATCCTCTCTGTGTGGGACTCGTGTGATTTCGCAAGCCTTGCCCAAAGACGGGTAATATTTTACCAACAGTGGGAGGAGGAATGCGAAGATCGATGGGTGTTTTCGATAAGCGAAAACACCGTTTGCACAAGCCAACACAGCGAACGATCCTTTGGTTAAATTCTCGAAGGGAAATTGTTCTGTTATATCTCTCTTACAATCGCATGCAATGATGGCAAGAATATCAGTTAATAGCAATGCCGGTATTGTTCTTAATTTTCGATTGACCCCGACGATGTATTTAATAGTCCTTTCTGTGCGGGACTTATGTGATTTCGCAAGCCTTGCCCAAAGACGGGTAATATTTTACCAACAATGGGAGGAGGAATGCGAAGATCAGTGGATGTTTCAGTAGTTGAAAACACCGTTCGCACAAGCCGACACAGCGGACAACTCTTTTGTTAAAAGTTTAAACAATGATTCTATCTTCAAAACCGTTCACGAAAATAAAACGAAATCGATGATAGGAAGTTCTAATTCAATTCTCGAGGGCAACGAGATTACCAGAGAAGAAGGAAATTTTCAAAATTAATTTTCTTACCTTGAGGAGTAGGTGCTGTCTGGTGCCATTGCCTCAGCCGCTCCGGTGGTCGTCGAAGTTTTGCTGAGTTTATTATTTGAACTCGAATATAGTTTACTATCAACTCTTACTTTATTTATCTATTTTAATACAGACTGAGCAATTCACTTAGCTGGATTAATACCGCAATTACAATGCGCGTTTGTGTTTAAACGATGAAATGAGGACTTCAAAGATAAAATTTTCTTTTTACTTAGTCGCGACTCTCTTTTCTTGACCGAAAAAATTAATACCCCGAAACGCAAAATACTATACAAAATTTCTAAACGCAGTGACGAGCGCAATAACGAACGTAGTAATAAATTAATAATGGGCCGTAATAACAAACGATCACAAGAATTATGAACAAACTAATGAGCGAAGAATAATGAGCCGTAAGGAATGAACACTATAAAAAATGAACGAACGCAAATTATAAGAAGAATGGACACTATAATAATGAACAAAGAATAATGAACCGTAATAAGAATGTTCACCAGAATAATAATGAGCGCTGCGCTATGTTGCTACGCTTATTTATAATGCCATCCCCCACGGGGTGGTGGTCCACTGGGGGTACGCTTCCGTGGGAATCGGGATGTTGCAGTTTGGGCTTCTTGGAATCGTACGTGACAAAATGCAAATTCCATATTTCGACTTAGTATTTATCAGTCCTGTGTTCCGCTGAGCTAGCGTCTAGGAGATTTGAAGCATTCCACGCTGATCTAATCCTTTCCACGAGAAACTTCCACGTGCTGTACCGTGGGAATTACCGGTGTTCTTCGGCGCGTGGAAGGGCTGATGGCTGCAGCATCATTATCATTTCAATGTTTACTGGGTAAACACGCGCAGCTCCGCTGCTCTCCCATAACAAGGACCTCCTCCTTCGAGTTGTTTTGCGTAAGTTTGGATGTTTGCATATTAAGGTTGTTTTTGGGATTTTGATTGTTTTTTCCTTTTTTGCTATTTCCCTAGGCTTCGGTGATCGACGTTCGAACAATGTTTGCGGAGTCGTTTCCATCAGAGGTTCCTTTCCAGACGTCCCTGGTACGTATTTAGTCTTGTTTTTAGTCCGCTTGATTCGTCCTGTTTCGTTTTATTTAAAATATACCGTGTTGTTCTCAGCCCAAGCGAAAGAGGGATTCCGAAGAACCCATGGGCGACTCGGGAGGACCAATCAAACGCATGCGGCCCTGTGATAAACCACGAATATCAGAGTGGTTGGAGGAACTATTCAACATTGGTGCCGAGGCCGTGTCGAAATTGGGCTTTGACGATTTGGTTACTTTCGACGAGAATTTCTTCGATGCAGAGACCGTCGTATTGGAGAGGGAACCCCCTCTGGTTGAAATCGTTGATACCGATCGTTGCGTGAAAGTTCGTTTTGCGAATGAAATTCCCGAAGAGGTTTTGGAGGCACATCTTCGTCACCATGCTTCTGGGAGAAAGGGAATTTCCCCTGTTGTGCGCTATTGGTGTATGCGTGAGTTCAGCGAACTTTATCCCGGAGCTCCTTGCTTCGATTTTGATTTAGTGTAGCTGCTTCAATTTCTTGGTTCGCTGTTTGATGTTCCTTACTATTATTAATATTTTGATGTATTTTGTTTTGTGTTCAATATATATATATATATATTTTGAATGTGATAGTGCTAGGTTATCTATTATCTAAATATATATATATATATGTCGGAGATGAAAGGAAAGCCGAAGCCCTTCCTTGGAAATTTTGGGAACATCCTCTAGTACCTTAGCCTAGATTTTATTATAGTTGTAATTGTTTAAGATTTGTAATAAGCGAGATTGGGTTCGAGGTGACAATCGGTCGCTGAACGTAGCCACGGTCACGGGATGGATGTTTTATCTAACGGAGGTCTGGAGTGGTTGTGTGTGTTTTCCGAGAAGTGTGGTTGTGGCGGCATGCGGCCTCGAGAGCGGGCCGAGCCACGTGTGATGTTGCCTCGGAGGTGCCGATGCAATGGGACATACATTGTATTTAGTAACCAAAACTCCAGGCAGAAACTGCCTAGCAACGGCGTTTGGAACTCTCTCGATGCTTCCAACGAGTGTGCCTAGCAACGGCGTTTGGAACCTTCTCGATGCTTCCAAACGGGGATAGAAAACAAATGCAATCGTACAGGGAGAAAAATCTCCACGAGGCTGGCATTCTTGCGATTGCCTTGGAGAGTGATACATCGAGCGTTTTCGACGATCGCATTTGCGTCCAAGTTAGTTTCGCTTAGTAAGGAGTTATCCCGGTGACCGTGGATTCGTTTGAACTCAAACATTGCTAATAGTATTATTTAATTTAATTATTCGTAGATCGTATTATTCATTAGGCTTAGTGTTTGTTAGTCTTATTATTAGTTGTACTAATTATTTGTTAAGCTTAGTGATAGACCTGTATATACGTGTAAATAAAATCTCGGCTTTGTGAAACGATGGCTAGTCCACATGAAGAGTCGTCGCGCGCCCACAATTCGAATACTGATCCGACATATATATATATATATATATATATTTTGAATGAGATAGTGTTAGGTTATCTATTTTACGTTTGTTATTTTTTTCAATTTTATATTTCCCCCCTTTTAATTAATTATATATATATATATTTTTTTTTACATTTGTAGTTGCGCATAGAATTTATTAAAGAAAAGTGTTAACAATGTGTTTTCATGATTTGCTTCTCGCGCCTGACTTTCATTAATCCCTAATATTCCTGTCGCCATGACGCGTGTAAATCCAACATGGCTGCTCATAAATGTCATCAGGAAAGTTTTTAGTGACGGGTCTTTAGTTTTGTTTGATATCGAAGTAATTTTTCGTCTGTCGCTCGTTTTTCCTTATTCTACCGCAATTAGAACATTTATTTATTAATATTGTTTTAAAGTGACAATAGTATAATATGTATATATATGTCGGAGATGAAATGAAAACCGGAGCCTTCCCTATGCAATTTTGAGGAAGCCTTTTAATGCTTTAGCCCAGATTTTATCATAACTGTAATTAAGTAATTGTCATCTGTAATTGTTTGACATTTGTGAAAAGCGAAAGTGGGTTCGAGGTGACAACTGGTCGCTGAACGTAGCCACGGTCACGGGATAAACGTTTTGCCTGACGAAGGTGTGGATCGGTTGTATTGTTCTCCCTAGAAATCACATAGAATTGTACTTTGGAGATGCTGATATAATGGGACACACGTTGTATTAGAATATAACAAACAAATGCAGTCGTATAACGAAAAAGATTTTAATCAGATATTCATTCGTGTGATCGCCTTGGAAAGTGATACATCGAGTAATTTTTTCCGAGTGATTCAGCAAACGTATTTTTTTGTGTTATAAAATTGTTTAAAGTTTTCCCGTTGACCGTGGATTCGTTTGAACCCCGGATCATTGTTTATAGCGTAAATTAAATTCAATATTTGTAAATTTATCAATCGTTAATTTTCATTATTCGTTAAATTAGTAAATCGTAAGATATATTATTCGTTTCTTTTATTGTTAGATAAAACTTATTATTCTTTAATCTAATTAATAATTTAATTTATCATTTGTTAATCAATCATATCATTTACAAAATTCATTATTCATAATATTTGTAAAACCTTGTTTATTCGTGTAAATATATTCTCTGTTTTGTAAAACAATGGCTAATTCAAATGAAGAAACATTACGTGATTCAAATCTTCATATTAACCCGACATATATATATATATGTTTATGTTGTGTGTCACTTCAATATGGCTAATGTTTTGTAATTCTTCGATTGCGGTATTTATTGTTTTGAGTAGTTTATTTTATAGAGTATTCGATAATATAAATATATATATATATATATATATACGTATTCATATGCATATTTCTCTTGGCAGTGTAGTATTCATACGAAATGAAATGTCAATTATTTATTTATCCTTTACCGGAATGTAGGCTAGTTTTAAGTATGTATCTTAGATTATCGGTTTGATAGAATTCGCACACATATATATATTTCTGACAATGTAACCTTCATTTCTTTAATAATACAATATTGTATGTTTTATGTATTCGTTAAACTATTAGTTTTTGACTTCATGTATACTTATATTTCATAAATTGATAATATTGTATTTATTGCATAGTATTGGAAGCACTGTTTCTAATATTTACTAGGTTATTACATGTTCGGCATATATGTTTATACTTATATGTAACTCTCCAAATTGATTGATTGAAATATATTTATATATATATATATATATATATATATTCCTGGCGTTTCAATTATTTTTCCCTTTTGTAGTTATTCTTATTTCCTGGTTTATTTAGAATTGTGTGTATATGTATTTTGTTTATTGGTTGGATCCGTTAATCGCCCTCGTTTTGTTAATCCTTCCTTTCGTTTCGTAGTGCCGTGTGTTCGTTTGTGCATTAAAATCCTTATTCGCGTGTTTTGTATAGAATGGTTTTCTTGTTCTTGTTACGGCGCGTGCGGAGCGCGGGACGTGACATCCCCGCCCTTGGAGTTCAAATTTCCAAAGGAAATTTGACTGATGGTATCTCTGAGTTCGCTCAAGGCGGACGTAGATGTCGTTGGTAGTTGGGTGACTACCGGTGTTATCGATATCCCTTGAGGTTGTGCTGTTTGATCATCGATATTTCGTCTTCTTTTGAGGTATAGTAGCGGGTGGGTGACTGAGCCGCATATTGCTCCTAATAGGGCGATTCCACATTCGTAAGTTTCACGTAACTGGTATCCCTGTGCGGCTATATCTATTATTGTTTTGATTAGTTTAAATATTGCGAGTATTCCAAATATTGCTGCACTGACAGTTCCAAATTCCATAAAACCAGTCCATAAGCTTGATACGGTATTTTTCGCTATTGTCGTTAATGTGTTTTGTCCATCATTCCCAGGATGTTTACTGTTCCAGGGACGATTGTTTTTCCTGTTGCTCCTCTGGCCAATGCGTTCAAGAAAGGATCGGAAGATAAACCGAGATCCAAGGGACTTATCTCCACACTGGCTTTATCATCTATCAACCACGTGGAAAGGGACAGGATCAGCTATCTTGACTCGGGAGCCTCAAACCATATGACCCCGGATAGGTATCGGTTCGTGGACTTCGTGCCTGCGACTGGACAGATCCGGATTGGTAAGGGGTACCTGGAAGTCAAGGGAAAAGGCACGATCGTCGTGAAGATGACCAAAGCCTGTGGCGGGTGGAGTCTATCCTTGTCGAACGCCCTGTGGGTGCCTGAATTAGATGTAAATCTAATCTCGATCAGGCAATTGGCAGTGAAAGGCGTCACCACAGTGTGTACGAAGGATGAGGCCGTCGGCACACATGATGATGGGGATGTGGTATTTAACTCAAAGGTAGGAGACAACGTGTACTACCTAGAGACAATACCACCTGAGAGGCATGTAGCAAACGTTTCCATGGAGAACGATCAAGAAGAACCTGGAAATGATGACGACCACGCCGAGGTTATTGAAGCTAAGGCGTACAAAGGTATCGTGTCATGGCATGAGAGGTTAGGTCATCTACATGGGGACGCGATGAGAAAGATCCCTGTGAGGAACGTGAAGGAGGGCTCTAGGATACATGAGGAACCATGCGGGGTCTGCGTGAAAGGGAAAATGACAAAAGTACCATTTCCGAAGACAGCCCACCACATGTGTCAACGTCCTTTAGAAATAGTTCACAGCGATATTAGTGGCAGAACGCAATGCAAGTCGCTGGGCGGAGGTAATTATTTCGTAACGTTCATAGATGATTTTTCTCGTTTCATGCACGTCAGAATCATCAGTAGGAAGAATGAAGTACTCAAGTGCTTCAAGGAGTACCAGGCGGAGGTGGAGGCTTTACACCAATCCAAGATAAGTGCCCTTCAAACAGATAACGGGGGTGAGTACACAGGAGAAAACTTCGAGAACTACCTGAAGGAGAAAGGCATCTTACACAGGAAAACTGTTCCTAGAAACCCTGAACAAAATGGGGTCTCCGAACGAGCGAACAGAACCCTGGTCGAGATGTCCAGATGTTTACTCATCCAATCTGGACTCCCTGACTATCTGTGGGGGGAGGCTGTGAACACGGCATGCCACATAAGAAACCTATGCCCATCGGCTGCCATCGGAGACAAGATCCCACTGGAATTATGGAAGGGTAAGGGATGTGACCTCCAAGGGGAGATAAACAGACTGAGAGTGTTTGGATGCAGAGTCTGGTATCTAAAGAGCCCAAGCGGAGGAAAATTCGAGAGCAGAGCGGATGAGGGGATATTTGTGGGATATGACAGACAGGTCAAAGGTTATAGAATTTACCTACCGAAGATCCAAAAGGTGATAATATCCTGTCATGTCAGGTTCGAGGAGAACACGTTTCCCTACAAGAGCGCTAAGGCGGAAACGAACCATATAAAGGATAAGTCCTCGGAATGGATATGGGATGTAGAAACCTTTGAACATAGGGGAGAGAACATAGGGAGAAACTGACGTCGAGACACAGAGTGACGGAGAAAACGACGAAGGGGAAACCGACTACTTTATGGACAGTTTAACGTGTGAGGACAATCCAGTGAATACTGTGAGTGTACCGTTTGTGCCGAGGAGGTCGGCAAGACTACACAAACCAAGAATATGTGATTGTTGTGCTCACACTGCGACTGTTTGTAAAGCTCAAAACGTGTGTGTACCTGTGAATGTGTATGAAGCCCTGAGGGGGCCAGACGCTCAAAAATGGACTGATGCAATAAGGAAGGAACTAAACAATCTAAAAAGTAAAGATGTGTGGGACATTGCGCAAAGACCCTTAAATAAAAACGTTATAGACTGTAAGTGGGTGCTTGTGATAAAGAGAGACCCTGATAGGTATAAGGCTAGGCTAGTAGCTCGGGGATTCTGGCAGAGGCCTGGAGTAGATTATTCAGAAACCTTTAGTCCAATAGTAAAACGCAGAACTCTAAGAATTCTGCTTGCACTATGTGCGGAAAATGAGTGGGTTTACGAGCACATCGATGTGGAATGTGCGTATCTCAACAGCCCTCTGGATGAGGATATATACATGGAGCAACCAGAACTCTTTAGAGTTCCAGGTAAAGACAGAACTAAATTTGTGTGTAAGCTCAAAAAGAGCCTGTATGGACTGAAGCAAGCTGGAAGAATGTGGTTTAGACACATCAATAGCATTTTAAGAGGTATGAGTCTGAACCCATGCTTGAGTGGTCCATGTGTGTATGTGGATGCGTCTAAAAAATTTATTGTAGCTGTGTATGTGGACGACATCCTTGTGTTTGGGACGAATGAGTGGATTGAGATATTCAAAACTAGGATTAAGGACAAATTAGATGTTAGAATGCTAGGTGTAGACACTCAATTTCTGTCCATCCACCTGAGTAAGCCAAACAGCACCACTGTAGTATTCGATCAATCTGTACAGATAGGTCAAATGCTGGATCTGTTTGACATTACTCGTGAGGTTGGGGTGGTGGGAGTGTCGACACCGCTAGCTAGAGAATGTGAGGCTGGTTTTGATATTGAACGTGATGAGCCTTTCGACAGTAAATTATATGAACAAGCTGTGGGGCACATAATGTATGTAGCTACTGTAAGTCGTCCTGATGTTGCGTGTGCAATAGGGAAACTAAGCCAAAGATGCGCGAATCCGACTGTATCCGATTGGAAAGCAGTGAAGCGGGTATTCAGATATTTACTAAAGACCAAAGACTTGAAGTTAGTATACCAAAGGACCGGGCAACCTCTGAAGGTGTTTTGCGACTCGGATTTTGCGGGTTGTACGGTAGACAGGAAATCCAGGAGCGGGTATGTGTTCATACTCGCTGGTGGTGCGATATCCTGGCTATCCAAAAAACAACCGATTATAGCTCAATCGACGTGCGAAGCGGAATTTGTGGCAATGCAGGAAGCAGCAAGGAAAACAGTGTGGATTTCTTTACTGTTAAAGGAATTGGGTCAACTGTCATATTGCCCTCGCCCCTGCAAGATATTCTGCGATAATATCGGAGCTATTTCATGGTCAAAGGACGAAATAGTTGCTGAGAGTTCTAAGCACGTCCAAGTGCGTTACTTTTACGTTAAGAACTGCGTATCGAGGGGGATACTAGATTATACTTATGTACCTAGTCCTGAGAATGTGGCTGACATTCTCACCAAAGGCCTAAATAGAATTAAGACTCAGCAATTTACCAAAGCTATGGGGCTTGTAGAAACTAGCGATCAAAGGGGAGTGTTGAGAAATGTTAAGTTGGTACGATCGCTGCTTACTACAAGCTAAGTTGGTACGACTTCTAACGACGCTCTTTTGTCTTAGAAGTCGACCACGTTGTTCTATTGACTTGGAGATTCCTGTGTGGTAAGACGTGTTATAAGACTGAAATATATTGGAGAAAACGAATCTAAGTGAATCGTTATTTTATAAATCCAAAACCTTATTAAATAACAATCAAAGCCATGTGTCCTGGGTTTTGGTTATGGTGTATGCAAATTCGTCGGGCGGTAAGTTTGCCAAGCTTAAAGCGTTCTCTATTAGTTTCTTGTGTGTGGTGTATCTTTGCGTCAGTGTATCATGGTATAATGTTTTCATTTCTCCAGTTTATCAGAAATAGGAATATCCTTTTATAAAAAAAGAAAATTTTATATTTATATATTATATTTTTTTTCTTTCCTTTTTTCTTCTTCTTTTTTTTTCTTCTTCCCCTTTTTCTTTTTTTTTGTTTTTTTTTTATTGTTAAAACCTTTGTTTTATTTTAGGTTTTACGTACTTGTTATCAGTGAAAATAAATATTATGAATACTACTTGGATTGGAATTATATACATATATGCGTACAAAATCCATTTCTACATGTTAGATATAATAATATAACAATACTACGTAGATTAATACATAATAAAATATCCTTTTACTCCGGTTATATTTATTACTAACTCTCAATTAATCTATCTTAATTATTTTCTAACCACTTTCTATATTTATCAGCTATTTTATTTCTTCTTGTTAATCTGCGAAATCCATGCATGTACACTTCCTTGTATGGTGATTGATTGTTCACGAGGTAAGTTGCACTTTCACTGTTTTCGTTATTCGTTGAACTAACACGTTTTACATTCAAACAGTAATTGGAACACTCGTAATAAACTTCTTTTCTTTTTCCAAGTTTCCGCTATCTGTGTCATTCGACGAACAGTGCCACGCCTCCACAGCACCGTTATAACATTTAGCGATGCTGCTCTTTGCATTAAGGCAATTGAAGTTAATTCGTTCGTTTATTTTCAGCTGGTACATGGTGTTCCGCAAGCAGGGAGCCATAACCTATTTTGCATGTAGACCTTCTTGTATGATGATTACTTGTTTACAAGGTAACTTTCACTTCCCCTCTTTTAATTATTTATTGAATCGACATGTTGTGTATTCAAACAATAATTGGAGTACACATAATAATTTTCCCTTTTTCTTTTTAGGTTTTCGCTATCTGTATTATTCGACGAACAGTGTTACACCTCCTTTTGATTTATCCATAATATAGTTATAACATTTAGTAACCTTGTATTTTGCACCGAGACAATTGAAACTAATTTATTCACTTATTTTAGGTAGCTGTCATACATTGTGTTCCACGAACAATGATCCATAACCTATACGCACGTATACTTTCTTGTATGTTGATCACTTGTTCACAAGGTAACCTTCACTTTCACTAGTTAATTGTTCATTGAGTTAACACGTTTTATATTTAAGCAATAATTGAAACACGTATAATAATTTTCCTTTTTCCTTTTAGGTGTTCGATATCTGTATTATTCGACGAACAGCACTATAACATATACTACCGCACTACGTTGCCCACTGAAATCGCTTTATTCATTGCTTATTTCGATTATGCGCTAGTTTTAACTTGTTTAAATGCACCGTTCGCGGAATCCCTTTTACTTCGATCTTGACGTTTTGGTTCTGCAAGATTTCTAGCACTTTGTATGGTCCAGTATATTGATCGGAGAATTTTCCTTTACTGGGTTCTTTTAGTAGATATATCGAATCTCCTGTTTTAAAATCTTGGGGGTTGATTCGTCGGTCGTAATATTCTTTTGATCTTAGTTTGGATTTTATCAAATTTTCTCTTGCCATTCGTTGTACGGTGTTAATTTTATCGAACAGATCTTCGAGATATTCTGCGTAAGTTGGTTCCATGTTCTCTTCGATTATTACTTCACCAGTAGGTTCTCTGGCTAGATGTCCAAAAACTAATTCGTGCGGGGAGAATTTCGTTCCTTCGTGTACAGAGGTATTATAGGAAAACATAGCTAATTCTACCCATTCGTCCCAATTTTCGGAATTTTCAATGTATAATTTGAGATATTCTATCAGCACGTGGTGAGATCTTTCGATTGAACCGTTACTTTGTGGATGATATGCAGTCGTGGTATATTGTTTGATGCGGAATCTCTTTTCTACTTTCTTCATTAGTGAGGATGTAAAGTTCGTTCCTTGATCAGTGAGAATAGCTCTCGGTGACCCGAAACGACAAATAAATCGCTTTACAAAAACGTCCGCTATCTCGGCTGAAGAGATTCCTCCTAGTGGAATCCCAGTTGAGTATTTTGTTAATAAGTCTTGGATAGTTAATATATATTCGTTTCCCTTTTGGGTTTTTGGTAATGGACCTATAATATCCATACTAACCTTATCGAACGCTTTACCTGGTGTGTCTGTAAGTACCATTGGTTGCTTTGCTTTTATTCTTGTGAGTTTCTTCAATTGACATTCCTTACATGTTCTTACGTAATCTTGAATTTCCTTTTTCATATTTTCCCAATAGTAATGTTGTCGTATTCTTTGATAAGTTTTTGTTATTCCTTTGTGTCCTGCTACGCTTGATTCATGTTTTTCTCGTATTATGTTGTTCCGCGCTTCCACAGATGGGGTAATTACTTCCCCAGTGCAAATGGTGATGGTTAAGGTTTTTTCCATAAATATTTCCTTTAATTTTCTGATTGTATATCGCCAGGGTATTTCCTCCAAGTTTCCTTTGCTAATGCTGAACGAAGTTAACTGTTTTTCATTTACTGCGTCTAATAGAGATCTTAGCGAGTTTAATAAATTTTCAATAACAATTGGAATATTTCTATTTTCCTTTATCGGTAGGAATACAATGTATTTTCCAGAATTGTAATTCAATCTTGCTTTTTCTAACATTAAATCTTCATAACGAGGTAATTTTCCCGTTTCCTTCATTTCTAAGGCTCCTTTATCTATCGGATTGCCACGTATATCTATAAATAGTACTTTATGGTCATTTACTCTCGCAATTGAGTCTCGGGTTTCTGAAATTCTTAGTTCCGCAATTATCGTAGGTCTCGTGTCCTTTTCTCGTTGTTGAATTAGTTCTGGAATTACAGTGGAGGTCTCTTTTTCGCTTGTTGTATCCGTGCCTTCTTTTTCTCGATTGGTTATTTCTCTATCTGTACTTACATCGATTTCTGCTAATGCTTGGTCTAAATATTTTATGGGGGTTTCTTCTATTGTAAAATGTTTTCGGGTAAAACCCTTTCCTTGATTTTTAGAGTCACTGGATTGAGGCAAGACGTGTGGTTTAGCTTCGAATATGGGAGAGTCTTCGGTTGACGTATCTATTTCGAATCTTTTTGAGACAGGATAGCGAATCGGTGAGACTTCCTCTCTCTTTCTGATTGGTAAACAAACTTCCGGAGGGTTCCTAGATAATGCGTCTGCGTTTGCGTTCGCCCTGCCTTCTTTGTATACAATATCAAATTCGAAGTCCGATAACTTTAATTTCCATTTCCAAATTCTTGAAGTAGGATCTTTGATAGAATGCATCCACACTAAAGGTTTATGATCGGTTACGATGGTAAACTTTCTTCCGTAAAGATACGGTCGGAAGTGCATTGCGCTGTAAACAATTTCCAGACACTCCTTTTCTATGGTAGAGTAGTTTTGTTCGGCGGGATTTAATAGCCTTGAGGCATACGCAATCGGCAAATCCTTTCCGATTGGCCCTTGACTCAGTACACCGCTTATTGCATATCCTGATGCGTCTGTAGTAAGGTTAAAGGGTTTAGAAAAGTCTGGATATTGCAGGATGGGTTTCGTCACTAACGCTGTCTTTAAATTATTGAATGCGTTTTCTTGATTTTCTGTCCATTTAAAGGGAGTGTCTTTCTTTAATAGTTGTGTCAATGGTTTCGCGACCTTGGGTAAATCGGGGTATAAATCTTCTGTAATATCCTGCTAGTCCCAGAAATTGTTTGATATTTTTCGCCCTCTTTGGTCGTGGAAACTTTGATACGGCTTCGACTTTCTTTGGGTCGGGTTTCACGCCATCCTCACTAATTATATGTCCTAAATAATTCACCTCGTGTCGTAAAAATTCGCACTTATCAGGTTGTAATCGTAATTTAGCTTTCCTCAGTCTTTCCATTAATTTATTAAATTTAATTTCGTGTTCTTGGAGAGACGTGGAATAAATCACTATGTCATCCAGATAGACGAATAGTTCTATTCCTTGCAGACCAGATAATATTGAATTCATCAAACGTTGAAATGTTGCTTGGGCATCTTTTAATCCAAAGGGCATTCTTCTGAATTGAAAATGCCCGTATGGTGTCGAAAATGCAGTTTTGTGGGCATCTTCCTGTGACATACGGATCTGGTGAAAGCCCGATGCCAAGTCAAACGTGGAAAAATATTTTGCACTTCCTAATTGATCCAATATTTCTGTAATGTTGGGTAGTGAGAAGGCATCGCCAATCGTTTCATCGTTCAATTTTCTATAATCGATGACTAATCTCCAGCGCTTATTTCCTTGCGAATCGGGTTTTTGGGCACAATCCATAACGGGGAGTTATATGGAGATATTGATGGTTCCACTACGTCCGTATCTAGTAGTTCTTGGACCTGTCGATTTATTTCTTCTCGATGTATTGGTGGATATCGATACTGTTTAGTATTGATGGGTATATTATCCGTTGTAATTATCCTATGTTCCAGAACTTCGGTTGCTTCCAATGTATCTCCTGGAATATGAAACCTATCTTGATTATTACGAATCAATTTTTTAGCATTTTCCTTTTCTTCTTCGTTCAAATGTTCGAGTCGTAGTAACTCATTTATTTTATCGTATCTACTTTCCTCCGATCTTAGAACTGTATTGCACGCTGTCCTAGGAAGCGGGGTGGGGGGGGGGGGATTTTCAAATTCTTTAATTACCATCGTTGGTGTTGTAAATACGTAATCTCTCGTAGTAGTATTTATTACTCTTATGTAACCTTTTCCTTTATGATTCCTCACAACTGCATTACCAAAATAGATTCCCTTGTTCGGCTCGATTCTTGGAATAAATCCCTCTTTTATCTCTGGATTAGCGATATTAATCGAACACGTTATTGAACTTCGCTTCGGTATAATTATTTTTTCTTTAGTATCGAAGGGAATATAAATATTTCCCCATCTGATATGTTTTCCCTCATAATCTAAACGAGTCTTACAACCTGCAAAAAATTCGGATCCTAGGATTCCGTCTTGATCGATTAGCAATGAATCATCGACTACATGAAAAACAACCGGATGGCCCGCAACCTGTATTACCGTCTGCCCTAAGAAGACCAGGCTCGTTGCCGTAATTCCTCGCATTTCGATTGATTCCTTTTCGTCGATGATGGCTGAATCGAGTATAGCAGGTTTCTTGATAATGTTGATTTCCGATCCAGAGTCTAATAATAAACTCGTCTTAGTCTTTAGATCTGGGGAAACTATTCGTGCAGTTGGGGTCGTTGGGGAATCGTTAAATTTTATTGAAATAATTCGGAGAGGTCGCCTTCCGAATCTGAATTCAACTCCTGATGATTTTCCTTCGCCGGTTGCTTGTGCTTCACTCTTTTCCTTTTGCCTTGAGATTCTGGATTCTCTGTCTGTGACCTCGTTTGGTTGTGGGATGACGCCCCCACAATATTTAGTGGTTGTTCGTTCGATCTTATGGTCGGCATTGCGTTCGCTCTGTCTCTCGTTATGGGTGGTGGAGTCGATCTCGCGGGGGTGGCTGTCCTTGTTGTGTTTGTTGCCGTCGGCGCCGGTCGCCTGGTTGCCGCCTGTACTCTTGGGCGATTCGGCGTATCGTTCCTTCGTGGCTCGCCCCATTCTCCCGAAGGACGTGTTTGGTTTCCCGATGGTCTCGAAGCATAGGGTACGATTAATCCGGCATCTACTCGGGCTTTAAATTTGTAACAGTCTTTCACTAGATGCCCGGGTTTTTTGCAATAGTTACACGTGATATTTTGTCTTGTAGAACTCAAAAAATTCTGCGATGGAGGTAGCGATCTTCGATCTTGGCGGTTGTTCCTGATATTGTTGTTAGTGTTCGATGGATGTGCGTTGTCGCGCCTGTAATAGTTCGAGGGTGTCGGTCGTTGGGGTCGCGTTCTATCGGTTATTTGTTTCAATTCGTGTGTTGCTTTGACGGCTTGACGATACGCATCTTCTAAAGTATGGTACCCTGCTATTTTTACTCGCACATATACCTCGTTCGGAAGTCCTTTAACGAAAGCTTCTTTCGTTTCCCAATCTATAGTATCTTGGATATCGGGGGATATGATGCCGTAGTCGCCTCTTTCTCCGTCCATTATTGCCAATCTAAGATTTCTAACGCGATCCATATAATGTAATATGTCTTCCCCGGGTCGTTGAAATATCGTTCCTAATTCCCCTTTATATTCGTTAAGAGATTTCTTTGGGCCGAATAGATCCTTTAATTTGTTTCCGAAATCGTTTAGACTCATTAATTCTGTGTCTTCGATGGCGAGGAGCGCGTGTCCACGGAGCTTATTTACTAACAATTTTACCAATTGAGGTTCTTGATATCTGGGAATCATATTTCGCGCGCGCTCACAAGCTCTTAAAAAGTGGAATACCGATGGTCGATATCCGTCTAACACTGGCACCGATTCGATCGCATCTTTTAGCTTAATTGGCTGGGTATGTCCACTCGGCTGGACCGTCTCTTGTTGCGTTGTCGGCGGCGATACGGGTGTTTTAGGTTCTTGTTTTGTTTTAAGTTCGAATAAGCCGCTTTGTAATTCGGCGAGTTTTGCACTCATATCGCGAAAGTTCGGATCCCATGCTTTAAGCTTTTCCGACAATGTCAAAACCATTTCTTCGTCCAACGATTCCACTACACTCGCCATTGTTTCTTAAATATTTGTTAAATATATATATTAATCAAGATAGACTAACTAAATATTAACGACAAGACATGACTGAACTCGGTGCAAAGGAATAAAGTTATGCTACACGAAATAACTGGTAACACAATACACAAAACATTAACTAAATTAAACGAGACTTACATAAATGCAAGTCACGTATAATCGAAACAATGACTATTGAAATTCGGTAACAATACAATCCATGCTATCGCATTAAAGTAGCACACGGTATTGACACACACAATATCATGAAACACAAAACAATATTACAAAACACTACTAAATAAAATTATAGTGATTAACAATTAATTAGTTATTTCAACAACACGTTACTGTTGACATTAAACCAACGCCATACCAAAGAGACACGCGAGCGACCATGTTGAAAAATTCGTCGCGCGCACATACAAATAACAGCCAATGCAATACAATACAGCATCATAATAGCAATGTTAGGTACTAATAAAAAAAAAAAACACAAGAAAAAGGGGGAGAGAGTTAAGGAAAATATATATAATAAATAACAACTAACATAATTATAACATATTATATATGTTATATTATATACAGGGATACAGTATTCGTACAAAGGAACAGATCCAAACGAAAATTATATATATAAAAAAAAATAAATAATATATATATGTAATATCGTGATATAATATATTTACAAGGAATGGATGATACAGATGTTAATCGGACAGAAAAAAACGATTGTTGTTCAACCTGAACTATTCACACCAAACGTACAGAAAACAGCACAACTAAATAATTAGATAACGACTCGACTTTCACAAAATGCAATCAACACTCTCTCGGCAACGCCACTCGCAAACTCTGTTGTTGATTCCTTTTCTCCCGCCCCTTGGCAACCGCTCGTGGCCAAGATCATGTAGGTCTCCTCTTTCCAAAACTACGCGATCAAAAACAAACGCGTCGGCTCTCGCGACATTCCACGCGGTTCACCCGCCAACTCCCAGGCCTCTCACTCACGATACTACATATATACATTAACTATTTTTATATGTGTGTACAGAACTGATGCCGAACTCATCAACCATTTTCTGAACGACGGATGGAAGAACATGAATAGCAATCCACACAGTGGAACTGTAAAGTATTTGTACGCCACTCACGAAACCAAACACTGATGCTATCCACCTGTAAACAAACAACATTTATAACTATGCATATAATTTTCACTTATGTTCACCACTATATATATATACACGCATGTTGTAAAGTAGGCGATATTTATAACATTCACTTCCATTGATAATGCAAGTGACTCATAAAAATAAGCCGTCATATTTACCATTGCATGCACATATATATATATATATATACTCGAAAACAAGGTACATTTGTGATATTTATTCCTATTGATGATATATACTTATATATTTATAACAATAAAACAAATCTCATTTATACTACTTACCAATACGTACGCATATATGTATATAATTACAATCCAAGTAGTATTCATAATGTTTATTTTCACTGATAACAAGTACGTAAAACCTAAAATAAAACACAGGTTTTAACAATAAAAAAAAACAAAAAAAAAAGAAAAAGGGGAAGAAGAAAAAAGGAAAGAAAAAAAATATAACATTGTTAGGGAAGTGATACATTTACACTGTACATGAGAGTGTGTGTAAGGGCCAGAGGGCGTCAAGGTCTTAGTGGAGACAAAAGACTGTTGCCAGATGTTAGAAGAATCTAGGATAGTCGGTTGGCGACCAGCGTGCGTGCAAGACGTTCTTCAGAGAGTAATATAGATGTATAACTGTTGTGTGGGAAATGTAGGCAATAATTTGTATTCCCATATCCTCGAATTTCCTTAACAAATATATATAAATATAAAATTTTCTTTTTCTATAAAAGGTTATTCCTATTTCTGATAAACTCGAGAAATGAAAACATTATACCATGATACACTGACACAAAGATACACCACACAGAAGAAACTAATAGAGAACGCTTTAAGCTTGGCAAACTTACCGCCCGACGAATTTGCATACACCATAACCAAAACCCAGGACACATGGCTTTGATCGCAGGAGAAGCGGTCCATATAGTCAAATGCATTCCGGTACAAGTAAAGGTACGACATACAACAAAATGCTACTCGGAACTACCCGTTTGGCAAAGGAATCGCACCACAGGTACTCCGCCCGGACGTGCGCCAAACGTGGCGATATTCAGCACCATCGTCGTTGGCCACGAGCGGAATGTATACCCAAAAGACCTCGATGCACTACGGGACCACGTCATGTTCCCGGCAGAAAATCTGCAGTCTTGAACGCATTGGCCAGAGGAGCAACAGGAAAAACAATCGTCCCTGGAACAGTAAACATCCTGGGAATGATGGACAAAACACATTAACGACAATAGCGAAAAATACCGTATCAAGCTTATGGACTGGTTTTATGGAATTTGGAACTGTCAGTGCAGCAATATTTGGAATACTGGCAATATTTAAACTAATCAAGACAATAATATATATAGCCGCACACGGATACCAGTTACGTGAAACTTACGAATGCGGAATCGCCCTATTAGGAGCAATATGCGGCTCAGTCACCCACCCGCTACTATACCTCAAAAGAAGACGAAATATCGATGATCAAACAGCACAACCTCAAGGGATATCGATAACACCGGTAGTCACTCAACTACCAACGACATCTACGTCCGCCTTGAGCGAACTCAGAGATACCATCAGTCAAATTTCCTTTGGAAATTTGAACTCCAAGGGCGGGGATGTCACGTCCCGCGCTCCGCACGCGCCGTAACAAGAACAAGAAAACCATTCTATACCAAACACGCGAATAAGGATTTGAATGCACAAACGAAACACCGGAGCCTTTGGAATTTTGGATAACCCCGCAACATTGTAACCTAGAGTCTACTATAGCTGTAATCAAACAATTGTAGTTATTCAACCCGATTGTAATTATTCGAGAATTGTGATAATGAGCTTGGGCTCGAGGCGACAGTCAGTCGCCGAACGTAGCCGCGGTCACGGGATGAACGTTTTGCCTAACAAGGTATGGAGTAATTCTATAGCTCTCCTTAAAAGAAATATTCGTGGCGACACGCGACAGTAAACATTCCAACGGTTTCTGTCCCGTGGCTCGCCACACGCAGACCCTATTCTTCGAGTAAGATGATTGCCAGATGTCGATGCGTCTCCGCAGTACATGTTCGGCTAGCCCGAGGGCCCGTAATAAATCTTAAGGTTTAGTTAACTAAAGTCCTTCAAACAGACAAACAGTCTTTGTCCCAGCTACGGGAAGATAGGGGAGACATATTTTTTAACGAACGGCGCCTCCCACTAGCAACTTTCCCTCGAGGGCGGCTAACATCCTTTTCTAACCACCGATATAGAGATTGACCAATTAGCAGCAACACCAATTTCCCTTACTTTCTGAACGAAGGCTTTTCTCGACGAATCCGATGATCTCGTGTCCTTAGACACACCCCATTATAGTTTTCCTCTGTGGCATGATCGGGACGGGAAAGGCATTCTTTCTCGCGATCTCATTGATGAAAGGAGTAACTCTTTACGACCAGTGAATATTACGCGTCCGACTTAGATTTTGTGAGTACGTTCATCTATCATCCCGTCGACCGCGGATTCGTTATTGAACCTAGGATCATTGTCATTAGTTTCTCGAGCACCTAACTACCGCGGTTACTTGTCCGGTTCTATAATAATCGTATTTGCACTAGTCAATGTCTTCTCCATTGCATAACGACAACGTGTAACCCAAACGAAGATTCGTTTCACGCCCCTAACCCTAATTCTAATGTAAACCCGACATATATATATATATATATATATATATATATATATATATATATAAATATATTTCAATCAATTTGGAGAGTTACATATAAGTATAAACATATATGCCGAACATGTAATAACCTAGTAAATATTAGAGACAGTGCTTCCAATACTATGCAATAAATACAATATTATCAATTTATGAAATATAAGTATACATGAAATCAAAAACTAATAGTTTAACGAATACATAAAACATACAATATTGTATTATTAAAGAAATGAAGGTTACATTGTCAGAAATATATATATGTGTGCGAATTCTATCAAACCGATAATCTAAGATACATACTTAAAACTAGCCTACATTCCGGTAAAGGATAAATAAATAATTGACATTTCATTTCGTATGAATACTACACTGCCAGGAGAAATATGCATATGAATACGTATATATATATATATATATATATATATATATATATATATATATATATATATATATATATATATATATATATATATATACGTATATTCACACGAACAATACTTTTGTCACTTTAAAACAATATTAATAAATAAATGTTCTAATTGCGGTAGAATAAGGAAAAACGAGCGGCAGACGGAAAATTACTTCGATATCAAGCAAAACTAAAGACTCGTCACTATAACTTTACTGATGACATTTATGAGCAGCCATGTTAGATTTACACGCGTATAGCGACAGGAATATTAGGGATTAATGGAAGTCAGTCGCGAGAAATAAATCATGAAAACACATTGTTAACACTTTTCTTTAATAAAATCTGTGCGCAACTACAAATGTAAAAAATATATATATGTCGGAGATGAAAGAACACCGGAGTCTGTAATTGAACAATTGTAGTTATTCAATCCGATTGTAATTGTTCGAGAGTTGTGATAATGAGCTTGGGCTCGAGGCGACAGTCAGTCGCCGAACGTAGCCGCGGTTACGGGATGAACGCTTTGCTTAACAAAGGTATGGAGTAATTCTATAGCTCTCCTTAAAAGAAATATTCGTGGCGACACGCGACAGTAAACATTCCAACGGTTTCTGTCCCGTGGCTCGCCACACGCAGACCCTATTCTTCGAGTAAGATGATTGCCAGATGTCGATGTGTCTCCGCAGTACATGTTCGGCTAGCCCGAGGGCCCGTTATAAATCTTAAGGTTTAGTTAACTAAAGTCCTTCAAACAGACAAACAGTCTTTGTCCCAACTACGGGAAGATAGGGGAGACATATTTTTCAACGAGCGGCGTCTACCACTAGCAACTTTCCCTCGAGGGCGGCTAGCATCTTTTTCTAACCACCGATATGGAGATTGACCAATTAGCAGCAACGCCAATTTGCCTTACTTTCTGAACGAAGGCTTTTCTCGACGAACCCGATGATCTCGTATCCTTAGACACACCCCATTATAGTTTTCCTCTGTGGTATCATCGGGACGGGAAAGGCATTCTCGCTCGCGATCTCATTGATGAAAGGAGTAACTCTTTACGATCAGTGAATATTACGCGTCCGACTTTGATTTTGTGAGTACGTTCATCTATCATCCCGTCGACCGCGGATTCGTTATTGAACCTAGGATCATTGTCATTAGTTTCTCGAGTACCTAACTACCACGGTTACTTGTCCGGTTCTGTAATAATCGTATTTGCACTAGTCTATGTCTTCTCTATTGCATAACGACAACGTGTAACCCACACGAAGATTCGTTTCACGTCCCTAACCGTAATTCTAATGTAAACCCGACATATATAATAATTCTATATTGAAAAAAATATGAAATTAACATGATATATACATTACTACATAAGTTATA